>NC_090751.1:50156391-50158891 GCF_036898095.1 Palaemon carinicauda
CCATCTCCACCATGATAGCTGAATCGTGAGTTTGCAACACGTGGTTATTTTAATGAACATATATCACAAGCACACGTGATTTTAATTAATGTAAATATCACCCACGAAATGCATTTAATACCGAATTCTATCTTGGGAAATACATATCCACTTGGAATTCATTTTATGGTAACAGCTTCTGGCCGGGTGGTGATTCGAACCACCACCTGTACGGCTAGAAATTATGCTTGGAAGGGACCCTACCGGCTCAGCTATCAAGAGACACTAAAAGTTTATGACAAGTCCCCCCTACATATTCCTGTCGAATTCAGGATTCTGTTCATAGACTTGAAATAGACCCATCTCCACCATGATAGCTGAATCGTGAGTTTGCAACACGTGGTTATTTTAATGAACATATATCACAAGCACACGTGATTTTAATTAATATAAATATCACCCACGAAATGCATTTAAATACCGAATTCTATCTTGGGAAATACATATCCACTTGGAATTCATTTTATGGTAACAGCTTCTGGCCGGGTGGTGATTCGAACCACCACCTGTACGGCTAGAAACTATGCTTGGCAGGGACCCTACCGGCTCAGCTATCAAGAGAGACTAAAAGTTTATGACAAGTCCCCCTACATATTCCTGTCGAATCAGGATTCTGTTCATAGACTTGAAATAGACCCACTCTCACCATGATAGCTGAATCGTGAGTTTGCAACACGTGGTTATTTTAATGAACATATATCACAAGCACACGTGATTTTAATTAATGTAAATATCACCCACGAAATGCATTTAATACCGAATTCTATCTTGGGAAATACATATCCACTTGGAATTCATTTTATGGTAACAGCTTCTGGCCGGGTGGTGATTCGAACCACCACCTGTACGGCTAGAAACTATGCTTGGCAGGGACCCTACCGGCTCAGCTATCAAGAGAGACTAAAAGTTTATGACAAGTCCCCCTACATATTCCTGTCGAATTCAGGATTCTGTTCATAGACTTGAAATAGACCCATCTCCACCATGATAGCTGAATCGTGAGTTTGCAACACGTGGTTATTTTAATGAACATATATCACAAGCACACGTGATTTTAATTAATGTAAATATCACCCACGAAATGCATTTAATACCGAATTCTATCTTGGGAAATACATATCCACTTGGAATTAATTTTATGGTAACAGCTTCTGGCCGGGTGGTGATTCGAACCACCACCACCACTCTCTTGATAGCTGAGCCGGTAGGGTCCCTGCCAAGCATAGTTTCTAGCCGTACAGGTGGTGGTTCGAATCACCACCCGGCCAGAAGCTGTTACCATAAAATGAATTCCAAGTGGATATGTATTTCCCAAGATAGAATTCGGTATTAAATGCATTTCGTGGGTGATATTTACATACATTAATTAAAATCACGTGTGCTTGTGATATATGTTCATTAAAATAACCACGTGTTGCAAACTCACGATTCAGCTATCATGGTGGAGATGGGTCTATTTCAAGTCTATGAACAGAATCCTGAATTCGACAGGAATATGTAGGGGGACTTGTCATAAACTTTTAGTCTCTCTTGATAGCTGAGCCGGTAGGGTCCCTGCCAAGCATAGTTTCTAGCCGTACAGGTGGTGGTTCGAATCACCACCCGGCCAGAAGCTGTTACCATAAAATGAATTCCAAGTGGATATGTATTTCCCAAGATAGAATTCGGTATTAAATGCATTTCGTGGGTGATATTTACATTAATTAAAATCACGTGTGCTTGTGATATATGTTCATTAAAATAACCACGTGTTGCAAACTCACGATTCAGCTATCATGGTGGAGATGGGTCTATTTCAAGTCTATGAACAGAATCCTGAATTCGACAGGAATATGTAGGGGGACTTGTCATAAACTTTTAGTCTCTCTTGATAGCTGAGCCGGTAGGGTCCCTGCCAAGCATAGTTTCTAGCCGTACAGGTGGTGGTTCGAATCACCACCCGGCCAGAAGCTGTTACCATAAAATGAATTCCAAGTGGATATGTATTTCCCAAGATAGAATTCGGTATTAAATGCATTTCGTGGGTGATATTTACATTAATTAAAATCACGTGTGATTGTGATATATGTTCATTAAAATAACCACGTGTTGCAAACTCACGATTCAGCTATCATGGTGGAGATGGGTCTATTTCAAGTCTATGAACAGAATCCTGAATTCGACAGGAATATGTAGGGGGACTTGTCATAAACTTTTAGTCTCTCTTGATAGCTGAGCCGGTAGGGTCCCTGCCAAGCATAGTTTCTAGCCGTACAGGTGGTGGTTTGAATCACCACCCGGCCAGAAGCTGTTACCATAAAATGAATTCCAAGTGGATATGTATTTCCCAAGATAGAATTCGGTATTAAATGCATTTCGTGGGTGATATTTACATTAATTAAAATCACGTGTGCTTGTGATATATGTTCATTAAAATAACCACGTGTTGCAAACTCACGATTCAGCTATCATGGTGGAGATG
>NC_090751.1:50173891-50181391 GCF_036898095.1 Palaemon carinicauda
TTTACGATGCCCTCATCGTACACACACTACACACTTCCATCCTCTCACGCTACGCTATCATTACCTGTTTCCGACAAAGATGATCTTCTCAGTACTGGTGCGTTAATTGTTACTCCCTGTTCTTGTTCAACCTCTTTATCAACACTTTCTTTAGGTTCACTATTACCATTTGCTAAAATCAAACCCGAACTTGGTTAAAACTTCTTCCATATCAGGCATTTCTAAGCTACTGTCATCCATATCAGCGGTTTCGAAATTATCATTATTTTCCGTATCTAAGTCATCAATATTTTCTCCCCCCCCCCCTCATTCCTTTCGATCCCAGCGAACGGTTTAATATTCCTCCGATGGATAACCTTAGCATCACTTTCTTCAGGCCTAATTCTATACAAACCACAGTCCCTGTTAAGTACTTCTTCAATTACCCACTTTCTTTTACCGAATTTGTCTCCTAGTTTCGCTCTTCCAATTATTTTATTTTCTCGTAATAAAACCTTTTGTCCTACCTCCAAATCACTGTCTCTAGACTTTGCTAACATAGGCTTTGCTTTTGATACCCAGTTCTCTTGTGGGTTCCTTCTAACCAAATCCCACACTTCTTTTTGCATTTTGCATTGCTGACGTAACCAGTCTCCGTCTTGAAATTTGTAAATGTCTTCCAGATACCCCCAGCTCTCGATCGAAATACAAGGTTCCCTCCCGAATAACAAGAAATACGGAGAAAACTCTGTCACAGAGTGATGTGTTATATTATACGCAAATACTAAACTCTGCAAATACAATGGCCATTTGTTCCTCTTCTCCTCCTCCAAACTTCTAAGTAGACCGTACAGAGTTCTATTCATTCTTTCCACTTGACCATTTCCTTCAGGGTGATATGGAGAAGTGCGTGATTTCTTTACATTGAACCTTTTACAGATTTCCTTAATTAGAGCGCTTTCGAAATGTGTCCCCTGGTCAGTATGAAGCTGCTGAGGAATTCCATATTTATAAAAGAACTCTTCGACCAATATTTTAGCCACTGTTGTCGCTTTCTGATCCTTCGTTGGATATGCCCATACGTATTTGCTAAACAGGTCACTTAAAACTAAAATATGCTCCTTTCCAGAGGTTGATCTTTCCACGGAACAAAAATCTATCGCCACAATTTCCATGGGCTGAGAAGTTTCCACATGAACAGGAATGGTATTTCTTTATGGAATTTCATCTTTTGCCCTTAAACAAGTATCACAATTTCTAATGAAATCCGTTACAAATCCCCTCATGTTGGGCCAATAAACCCTAGAGTTCAGTAATTTATAAGTTCTATCAATACCCTGATGCCCTAGTTTATCATGAGTTTCGACTAAACACTTACTTCTTAAAAGAACAGGAACGGCTAATCTATAAATTATGTTATCTAATTGATCCACATGAGTCTTATAAAGAATATCATTTCTTATCCCAAGACTTTCTTTATCCCTTTTCCACGTAACTAATTCAGGTTTAAAATTAATGTTTTCTAACTCAATATTTTCTCCTTCTAGCCATTTCCTTACAATCTTTAAAACTGGACAAGCTTTCTGTTTATTAACAACGTCCTCCCACTCTAAAATCTGATGTCTACTTATGGCACAAACAAAATTTGTGTCCTCATGAGGAGCTACCCATACTTCTTCGTCTTCATTCATCACCATCTCTCTAGGCTTGCGTGAGAGAATGTCGGCTTTAACATTTTGTTTTCCTGGTCTGAATTTAAGTTCAATGTCAAATACCGACAAATCTGCCACCCATTTTTGTTCTGTGTGATCAAGTTTTGCTGTGCTGAGATTGCTCAAAGGGGCATTGTCAGTATACACTATGCACTTTGTGCCAATAAGATAATTTTTAAATTTTTCAGTAACAGCCCACTTCAAAGCACACAATTCTAGTTTCCTCGAACTACAGTCCTTCATGTTTCTTTCGTGTGGTTTCAGTGACCTACTTGCATAAGCTACAGGATGCAGCTTATCCTTCTTATATTGGGACAAAACAGCACAAAGTCCATCGTAACTAGCGTCTATTTCTAACGTACACGCTTTCCCAAACTCTATCCCTTTCAGTACTGGGGCAGCTATCAATTTTTCTATCAATGTCTGGAAGGCCATTTCCGCATCTTCTGTCCATTTATCCTTAATACTTTGACTGGATTTCTTCTTTTCTCCTTTCAATAACTCATTGAGTGGCAAAATTTTTAATAAATCTCCTATAAAATGTTGCAAATCCCAGGAAAGCTCGCACTTCCTTTATAGTTTCTGGCCTCTTCCAGTTCTTCACTGCTTCAATCTTACTTAGATCAGGTCCTATTCCTTGATTACTAATGCTAAATCCTAGGTAACTTACACATGTCTGCAACAAATGACATTTCTTTGGCTTTAATTTCATCCCATAAGACTTTATGCGCTCTAGCAATGCCTCCAATCTTAATAAGTGGTCGTCAATGGTCTTCGAAAATAATATCATATCATCCAAATAAATGAATAGAAATTCAAAAAACATATCCCCCAAAATATTCTCCATGCATCGTTGAAAGGTTGCTGGGCTGTTTGTCAGACCCATTGGACACCTGCGATACTGAAAGTGTCCCCATGGTACAGAAAATGCAGTTTTCTCTCTATCTTCTTTCCTTAACAAAACTTGATGATAGCCCTGCGCAAGGTCAAAAGTCGAAAAGTATTTGGCCCCTTCCAATGAATCCAGACACTCCGCTACTCTAGGAAGAGGAAATGCATCCTTAAAAGTTTTTTCATTCAATTTCCTATAATCAATGCATAACCTTAGGCCTCCCCCCTTCTTCCTCACAAGGACTATAGGTGCTGCATAAGGACTTGCACTTTCTTCAATTACACCCCGTTTCTTTAAGTCATCAAGCAACTGTTTGGCCTCAGGGATTAACGTGGGTGCTATTCTTCTATACGGTAATTTGATAGGTTTCCCACAGGACAATCTAATGGAATGTTCCCATCCCTTTATCAAACCTAGGTCCGAATCATTTAGCTCAAAACAGTCCTTATATTTGTAGAGTATCTTATCAAGTCTTAACAAATCCGATTTACTTAAGTTACTTTCATCAACATTGACTCTCAACTTCCGTCTGTGGTTTTGAAGTTCTGTCTCTGATAGTTTTTCAGTATTCTCATTATCATCATCCTCCATAAACTCCCTGATGCCAAGTTGCACCGTGGCCAATATACTGCCTGCTTCAATGCTAACATTATCTTTAGACCAATTAGCCACACAGACATATCCAACACCCCATTCACATATAGAAAAACTGGGCAAGACCTGAACACCCGGAGGCAACATATTTTTACTCTCGTCTGCTATTTCTCTAAAACTACATACTCCTTTGGCACTTCCTTTAGGCTATCAATGTATACCTTAATTAGTTTCCTGCTACCTGACGGAACATTTCTAGTCTGTTGTCTTAAGCAACTAGCATATCCTAAATCCTCCCTTTGCCAAACCTGCATAGTTTGACCAACTAGTCTCATACAGCAATCCAAAACTGGACCATATTCAGCTTTTAATCCCTCTTTCTCTGATGCCATCACGTTAACGTTTTTGGTGACTCCCCATTTTTCGAACAGCAAAGACAAAACATTCATGCCCACAAGGCACTCTTGGTCAGTGTTCTTGCCAAGACCATTCCTTCCTTTCTCAGCTCTCTTGACATAGAAAACACAGCTGTTCTGTTCCATTCCACTTACTTCCACATCAACAACGACATGACCTATTATTTTAATTTCATTACCACTCAGGTCACATATGTAGTCACTAGTATTATACAATGTCACCCCTTTTGGTTTTAGATTCCCCAAATACCAATTTTCCGACAAAAAAATACAGTTTGCCCCAGAACCCATAAGTCCCACAGCTTTCTTTCCCTCTATGCTGAGTGTCAGTTTCATAGTGTCTCCTCTCTTATTTAAACATTCACTTGGCCGGACGTTCAAGTTAACGCCCGGCCTCACAAGTTTTCCTGGGCATTATCCCCGGCCTGCAATGACATCTCCCTCACAACTTTGTCTCCTCTTGCATTATTTAACCCTCTGTTCTTACTAGAGTATAGATTACACTTATAAAATGGATGACCATCTTCCCCACAAGACCAACAAGTACCCGTAAACTGATTTTCCAAAACATGTTTATTTTGCGTTCTGTTTTTTTCCTAGCCTTCCCTTATACTGGTGTCCTTCCCCCTGATCCTGCACTATATTGTCTCTAGAAAACCCTCCATTTTTGCACTGGTATGATACATGACCCTGATCCCCACAGGTCCAACACTTAATTACTTTATCATCTCTCCCCCTGCTATTCAATTGGATGTCAGAAACATTACCAAATTCTTTCATAACCTTCATTCTATCTTGCACAAATCTACCAGCATCTTCTAATTGGTCTATGACTCCGTTTTCAATCTTATCCTTTAGATCACAGGCAATTTTCCTGTCCCTCAAACCTTTTTCAAAAATCATACATTTCCTGATTTCCCTCTCTTTAGAGCAAACTGCTTTGCCCTCGGCTTCTTCTTCCAAGTCAATTATTCTGTCTAAATATTCCCAAACACCTTCTTGTATTCCCTGTTGTGCACACCACAGTTCTTTCCTTCTCTCTAGATCATCTTTATTATCTGCATACGCTTCTAGTAGCTTAGTCTCCATTTCCTCCAACGTTTTCGGCTTAGCATGGCGTATTCTTGTGCTAGCAGGCTCTATCAAACTAACTTTAACATAGTCTACGGCATCAGTGCCTGCTAGGTTAAGCTGATTGGTACATAATTTTGCCTGTTCAAACCATCTCTTGATTTCTTTCCTACCACTGTTCCTCCCACTCATTTTCTCGAGCTGTGGAGGTTTTTTTACTATTGAACGAGCATTATTACATACGTAATTACAGGTCCCTCTCCTACACACCCTATCCAACTCATCTTCTATCAAGGCGAATCTGTTTTGCCACCAACGATTCAATCTATCCAACCTATCTTCCCATTCTTTGTTATTATTTGCTAAAAGACGACCCAGCTCCTTAGCAACATCCCTTTTAACCCTGGATAGGTACGATGGGTCGTTCGCGACCCCGAGCGTCAAAAAAAAAACAGGTTTTTCTCACGTGACTCACCCCCGTGACTGAATTTGTGGGTGATCGACCTGCAGGAGGTGTCTCCCCTACACGCTCTAGTAGTGTCCAGATGTGCATTGCTGTAGCTGTACTCCTTCCCCGATTTCTGAGACGCGTCAGGTCGAGCGCGACCGAGTTTACCCTTCTAAGGTAGTTTGCATAATTATCAAAGTTATTACGTATTATGAAATTGTCGTAGAATGGTGCAACTTGTATAGGTTATCAGTTGTGGAAAGTCTTGGTGGATTGTTTGGCTACCATGTGCATGATTTCTTTTTTAGTTAAAATGTCGTTCATTACCACGAGGACCATTTTACCGCGAGTGCCCCTTTTTCATTTTTTTTCATTTTTTTGCCAAGTCATTTTTCCGTAAGATATTGCGAAATAGTGTCGTAAAACTTTTGCTTTTTTAGTGTTGGAAAGTGTGTCTAGATGATCTGGCTACCCATGCGTGATTTTGTTTTTGTCAGATACGACGTAGTTATTGGTATATTGGGTATTTAACTAAGGTTGCCAATTTCTGTTTTTTTTTCAATATTTGTAAAAATTTACTACGTAGTAAGGAATTGCCGTATATTATTGATTTTTTTTTCATGTTTATGTGTTAGAAAGTGTGCCTTGATGGTTGGGCTAACACGTGCATGTCTTTTTTTTTTATCTGAGATGCCGTATATTAGAATGTTGGGCGTTTTTCCGCGAGTGGCCCTTTTTATTTGTTTTGCATTTTTTTGCTTAGTCATGTTACCGTAAGGAATTGGCAAGTAGTGTCGCAAAACTTATATTTTTATAGTGTTGGAAAGTGTTTCTAGATGATCTGGCTACCCATGCCTATTTTTTTTTTAGCCAGATATGGCGTATATATAAGTATGTGTTCGATTTTCCTGTGATTGCCATTTTTTCGTTTTTTCCCATTTCTTTCAAAATTACTACGTACTAAGGAACTATCACAGAGTAATGATTCATTTATATGTTTATTTGTCGGAAAATGTGCCTTGATGGTTTGCCTAGCACGTGGATGAAATTTTTTTTTTTTTCTGAAATGCCGTATATTAGAATGGCCATTTTTCCACGAGTGCCCCTTTTTATTTGTTTTGCATTTTTTTGCTTAGTCATGTTACCGTAAGGAATTGGCAAGTAGTGTCGCAAAACTTATAATTTTATAGTGTTGGAAAGTGTTTCTAGACGATCTGGCTACCCATGCCTATCTTTTTTTTTAGCCAGATATGGCGTATATATAGGTTTGTGTTCGATTTTCCTGTGATTGCCATTTTTTCGTTTTTTCCCATTTCTTTCAAAATTACTACGTACTAAGGAACTATCACAGAGTAATGATTCATTTAGATGTTTATTTGTCGGAAAATTTTGTTTACTTTTTTTTTGATTGAATATCATCAATTTTTTTTAGCTAAAATATTATATTGTTTTACATTTTTTTTTTTTTTCGATTTTATTTCCCTTCAAAAAATTTTTTTTGGGTCAGAATTTCAATTTTATAGTCGTAAAATAATCGACAATTATCCAGCAACCCACCATACAATTTTTATGCATATCCAATAATAATTAGATTAGTAAATAACACCTTGAAATTGACATACCCTTCCTACATTTCAAGTGGCAGATTAGGGAGTCTGAGTCAGTGTGGTTGGCGGCCATTTTGTGGACATATCCGAAGCGTAAGCTGCCCTATCTATATATATTCTTGTTCCCTATAGAATTTGTGATATTTTGGTATATTTTTACCTGCATAAATATCATATTATATATCAAATATATGTATTTTTTTACGAAATTTCTAAGTACTCAAAAAATTACCTTTAGATATGGCCCCTGATATAAATGTAATTTACAAAATAATGAAGATTTTTTTACATATTTCTATTTTAGGATAACATATGTTTATTCCCTAAAAAAATTAGCAACTTCCTATTTCATTTGGGTACCCAAAAAAATTCATGAAATTTGGACAAATTTTTTTGGCCAAAAAATGTTACTCTTTTTTTCTCATTTCAGATCTTCACCTCCATGGGTCTGACTTCATCCAAAATACATCAAGATGTGTCCTAAACATTCAAGAATCAATTCCTAAAAGGATTTGTGTATTTATGTATAAACTTTTTTTTTATGAATTTTTATGTCAGGTCTTTTTTTTCTACTTAATTTTTTAAAATATTTATAATAAATAGTTTTTCTGCAGATGAGTAGTATTTATCTTTACAGTTGTTTTAAGCATTCATTGAAGTTTTTTTTGGCAAAAGAAAAAAGGAAGTTACTGCAAAAACTGATTTTTCTAGAATTTTTTTTGCCGTCGGGGTCGTTCGCGTCCGAGTATACCCTTAAAGGGGTGTCCGAGGAGCGTACCTA
>NC_090751.1:50190001-50200001 GCF_036898095.1 Palaemon carinicauda
CAACCATGCCACGAGAGCCCATAAAAGGAAATCTGAACCTGACACTAATCTAGCTGTCCGAGGATTTACCTGGTGAGACATCAGTCTCTTTACCAGCGAGTTTTACCAGACTTCCCCGGGCCACCACGTGACACAATTGGTAGTAATTCATTCAAATTACCCCTAATGAGTCAATATGGATAAATATCAACACAACATCGTGTTCAAATAGAAATAAATTTCTACCTCATACTTGGGATCGAACGCTAGCCCCTTCTAATGAAAGGCCAGGTCGAAACCAACCATGCCACGAGAGCCCATAAAAGGAAATCTGAACCTGACACTAATCTAGCTGTCCGAGGATTTACCTGGTGAGACATCAGTCTCTTTACCAGCGAGTTTTACCAGACTTCCCCGGGCCACCACGTGACACAATTGGTAGTAATTCATTCAAATTACCCCTAATGAGTCAATATGGATAAATATCAACACAACATCGTGTTCAAATAGAAATAAATTTCTACCTCATACTTGGGATCGAACGCTAGCCCCTTCTAATGAAAGGCCAGGTCGAAACCAACCATGCCACGAGAGCCCATAAAAGGAAATCTGAACCTGACACTAATCTAGCTGTCCGAGGATTTACCTGGTGAGACATCAGTCTCTTTACCAGCGAGTTTTACCAGACTTCCCCGGGCCACCACGTGACACAATTGGTAGTAATTCATTCAAATTACCCCTAATGAGTCAATATGGATAAATATCAACACAACATCGTGTTCAAATAGAAATAAATTTCTACCTCATACTTGGGATCGAACGCTAGCCCCTTCTAATGAAAGGCCAGGTCGAAACCAACCATGCCACGAGAGCCCATAAAAGGAAATCTGAACCTGACACTAATCTAGCTGTCCGAGGATTTACCTGGTGAGACATCAGTCTCTTTACCAGCGAGTTTTACCAGACTTCCCCGGGCCACCACGTGACACAATTGGTAGTAATTCATTCAAATTACCCCTAATGAGTCAATATGGATAAATATCAACACAACATCGTGTTCAAATAGAAATAAATTTCTACCTCATACTTGGGATCGAACGCTAGCGCCTTCTAATGAAAGGCCAGGTCGAAACCAACCATGCCACGAGAGCCCATAAAAGGAAATCTGAACCTGACACTAATCTAGCTGTCCGAGGATTTACCTGGTGAGACATCAGTCTCTTTACCAGCGAGTTTTACCAGACTTCCCCGGGCCACCACGTGACACAATTGGTAGTAATTCATTCAAATTACCCCTAATGAGTCAATATGGATAAATATCAACACAACATCGTGTTCAAATAGAAATAAATTTCTACCTCATACTTGGGATCGAACGCTAGCCCCTTCTAATGAAAGGCCAGGTCGAAACCAACCATGCCACGAGAGCCCATAAAAGGAAATCTGAACCTGACACTAATCTAGCTGTCCGAGGATTTACCTGGTGAGACATCAGTCTCTTTACCAGCGAGTTTTACCAGACTTTCCGGCCACCACGTGACACAATTGGTAGTAATTCATTCAATTACCCCTAATGAGTCAATATGGATAAATATCAACACAACATCGTGTTCAAATAGAAATAAATTTCTACCTCATACTTGGGATCGAACGCTAGCCCCTTCTAATGAAAGGCCAGGTCGAAACCAACCATGCCACGAGAGCCCATAAAAGGAAATCTGAACCTGACACTAATCTAGCTGTCCGAGGATTTACCTGGTGAGACATCAGTCTCTTTACCAGCGAGTTTTACCAGACTTCCCCGGGCCACCACGTGACACAATTGGTAGTAATTCATTCAAATTACCCCTAATGAGTCAATATGGATAAATATCAACACAACATCGTGTTCAAATAGAAATAAATTTCTACCTCATACTTGGGATCGAACGCTAGCCCCTTCTAATGAAAGGCCAGGTCGAAACCAACCATGCCACGAGAGCCCATAAAAGGAAATCTGAACCTGACGCTAATCTAGCTGTCCGAGGATTTACCTGGTGAGACATCAGTCTCTTTACCAGCGAGTTTTACCAGACTTCCCCGGGCCACCACGTGACACAATTGGTAGTAATTCATTCAAATTACCCCTAATGAGTCAATATGGATAAATATCAACACAACATCGTGTTCAAATAGAAATAAATTTCTACCTCATACTTGGGATCGAACGCTAGCCCCTTCTAATGATAGGCCAGGTCGAAACCAACCATGCCACGTGAGCCCATAAAAGGAAATCTGAACCTGACACTAATCTAGCTGTCCGAGGATTTACCTGGTGAGACATCAGTCTCTTTACCAGCGAGTTTTACCAGACTTCCCCGGGCCACCACGTGACACAATTGGTAGTAATTCATTCAAATTACCCCTAATGAGTCAATATGGATAAATATCAACACAACATCGTGTTCAAATAGAAATAAATTTCTACCTCATACTTGGGATCGAACGCTAGCCCCTTCTAATGAAAGGCCAGGTCGAAACCAACCATGCCACGAGAGCCCATAAAAGGAAATCTGAACCTGACACTAATCTAGCTGTCCGAGGATTTACCTGGTGAGACATCAGTCTCTTTACCAGCGAGTTTTACCAGACTTCCCCGGGCCACCACGTGACACAATTGGTAGTAATTCATTCAAATTACCCCTAATGAGTCAATATGGATAAATATCAACACAACATCGTGTTCAAATAGAAATAAATTTCTACCTCATACTTGGGATCGAACGCTAGCCCCTTCTAATGAAAGGCCAGGTCGAAACCAACCATGCCACGAGAGCCCATAAAAGGAAATCTGAACCTGACACTAATCTAGCTGTCCGAGGATTTACCTGGTGAGACATCAGTCTCTTTACCAGCGAGTTTTACCAGACTTCCCCGGGCCACCACGTGACACAATTGGTAGTAATTCATTCAAATTACCCCTAATGAGTCAATATGGATAAATATCAACACAACATCGTGTTCAAATAGAAATAAATTTCTACCTCATACTTGGGATCGAACGCTAGCCCCTTCTAATGAAAGGCCAGGTCGAAACCAACCATGCCACGAGAGCCCATAAAAGGAAATCTGAACCTGACACTAATCTAGCTGTCCGAGGATTTACCTGGTGAGACATCAGTCTCTTTACCAGCGAGTTTTACCAGACTTCCCCGGGCCACCACGTGACACAATTGGTAGTAATTCATTCAAATTACCCCTAATGAGTCAATATGGATAAATATCAACACAACATCGTGTTCAAATAGAAATAAATTTCTACCTCATACTTGGGATCGAACGCTAGCCCCTTCTAATGAAAGGCCAGGTCGAAACCAACCATGCCACGAGAGCCCATAAAAGGAAATCTGAACCTGACACTAATCTAGCTGTCCGAGGATTTACCTGGTGAGACATCAGTCTCTTTACCAGCGAGTTTTACCAGACTTCCCCGGGCCACCACGTGACACAATTGGTAGTAATTCATTCAAATTACCCCTAATGAGTCAATATGGATAAATATCAACACAACATCGTGTTCAAATAGAAATAAATTTCTACCTCATACTTGGGATCGAACGCTAGCCCCTTCTAATGAAAGGCCAGGTCGAAACCAACCATGCCACGAGAGCCCATAAAAGGAAATCTGAACCTGACACTAATCTAGCTGTCCGAGGATTTACCTGGTGAGACATCAGTCTCTTTACCAGCGAGTTTTACCAGACTTCCCCGGCCACCACGTGACACAATTGGTAGTAATTCATTCAAATTACCCCTAATTAGTCAATATGGATAAATATCAACACAACATCGTGTTCAAATAGAAATAAATTTCTACCTCATACTTGGGATCGAACGCTAGCCCCTTCTAATGAAAGGCCAGGTCGAAACCAACCATGCCACGAGAGCCCATAAAAGGAAATCTGAACCTGACACTAATCTAGCTGTCCGAGGATTTACCTGGTGAGACATCAGTCTCTTTACCAGCGAGTTTTACCAGACTTCCCCGGGCCACCACGTGACACAATTGGTAGTAATTCATTCAAATTACCCCTAATGAGTCAATATGGATAAATATCAACACAACATCGTGTTCAAATAGAAATAAATTTCTACCTCATACTTGGGATCGAACGCTAGCCCCTTCTAATGAAAGGCCAGGTCGAAACCAACCATGCCACGAGAGCCCATAAAAGGAAATCTGAACCTGACACTAATCTAGCTGTCCGAGGATTTACCTGGTGAGACATCAGTCTCTTTACCAGCGAGTTTTACCAGACTTCCCCGGGCCACCACGTGACACAATTGGTAGTAATTCATTCAAATTACCCCTAATGAGTCAATATGGATAAATATCAACACAACATCGTGTTCAAATAGAAATAAATTTCTACCTCATACTTGGGATCGAACGCTAGCCCCTTCTAATGAAAGGCCAGGTCGAAACCAACCATGCCACGAGAGCCCATAAAAGGAAATCTGAACCTGACACTAATCTAGCTGTCCGAGGATTTACCTGGTGAGACATCAGTCTCTTTACCAGCGAGTTTTACCAGACTTCCCCGGGCCACCACGTGACACAATTGGTAGTAATTCATTCAAATTACCCCTAATGAGTCAATATGGATAAATATCAACACAACATCGTGTTCAAATAGAAATAAATTTCTACCTCATACTTGGGATCGAACGCTAGCCCCTTCTAATGAAAGGCCAGGTCGAAACCAACCATGCCACGAGAGCCCATAAAAGGAAATCTGAAACCTGACACTAATCTAGCTGTCCGAGGATTTACCTGGTGAGACATCAGTCTCTTTACCAGCGAGTTTTACCAGACTTCCCCGGGCCACCACGTGACACAATTGGTAGTAATTCATTCAAATTACCCCTAATGAGTCAATATGGATAAATATCAACACAACATCGTGTTCAAATAGAAATAAATTTCTACCTCATACTTGGGATCGAACGCTAGCCCCTTCTAATGAAAGGCCAGGTCGAAACCAACCATGCCACGAGAGCCCATAAAAGGAAATCTGAACCTGACACTAATCTAGCTGTCCGAGGATTTACCTGGTGAGACATCAGTCTCTTTACCAGCGAGTTTTACCAGACTTCCCCGGGCCACCACGTGACACAATTGGTAGTAATTCATTCAAATTACCCTTAATGAGTCAATATGGATAAATATCAACACAACATCGTGTTCAAATAGAAATAAATTTCTACCTCATACTTGGGATCGAACGCTAGCCCCTTCTAATGAAAGGCCAGGTCGAAACCAACCATGCCACGAGAGCCCATAAAAGGAAATCTGAACCTGACACTAATCTAGCTGTCCGAGGATTTACCTGGTGAGACATCAATCTCTTTACCAGCGAGTTTTACCAGACTTCCCCGGGCCACCACGTGACACAATTGGTAGTAATTCATTCAAATTACCCCTAATGAGTCAATATGGATAAATATCAACACAACATCGTGTTCAAATAGAAATAAATTTCTACCTCATACTTGGGATCGAACGCTAGCCCCTTCTAATGAAAGGCCAGGTCGAAACCAACCATGCCACGAGAGCCCATAAAAGGAAATCTGAACCTGACACTAATCTAGCTGTCCGAGGATTTACCTGGTGAGACATCAGTCTCTTTACCAGCGAGTTTTACCAGACTTCCCCGGGCCACCACGTGACACAATTGGTAGTAATTCATTCAAATTACCCCTAATGAGTCAATATGGATAAATATCAACACAACATCGTGTTCAAATAGAAATAAATTTCTACCTCATACTTGGGATCGAACGCTAGCCCCTTCTAATGAAAGGCCAGGTTGAAACCAACCATGCCACGAGAGCCCATAAAAGGAAATCTGAACCTGACACTAATCTAGCTGTCCGAGGATTTACCTGGTGAGACATCAGTCTCTTTACCAGCGAGTTTTACCAGACTTCCCCGGGCCACCACGTGACACAATTGGTAGTAATTCATTCAAATTACCCCTAATGAGTCAATATGGATAAATATCAACACAACATCGTGTTCAAATAGAAATAAATTTCTACCTCATACTTGGGATCGAACGCTAGCCCCTTCTAATGAAGGCCAGGTCGAAACCAACCATGCCACGAGAGCCCATAAAAGGAAATCTGAACCTGACACTAATCTAGCTGTCCGAGGATTTACCTGGTGAGACATCAGTCTCTTTACCAGCGAGTTTTACCAGACTTCCCCGGGCCACCACGTGACACAATTGGTAGTAATTCATTCAAATTACCCCTAATGAGTCAATATGGATAAATATCAACACAACATCGTGTTCAAATAGAAATAAATTTCTACCTCATACTTGGGATCGAACGCTAGCCCCTTCTAATGAAAGGCCAGGTCGAAACCAACCATGCCACGAGAGCCCATAAAAGGAAATCTGAACCTGACACTAATCTAGCTGTCCGAGGATTTACCTGGTGAGACATCTGTCTCTTTACCAGCGAGTTTTACCAGACTTCCCCGGGCCACCACGTGACACAATTGGTAGTAATTCATTCAAATTACCCCTAATGAGTCAATATGGATAAATATCAACACAACATCGTGTTCAAATAGAAATAAATTTCTACCTCATACTTGGGATCGAACGCTAGCCCCTTCTAATGAAAGGCCAGGTCGAAACCAACCATGCCACGAGAGCCCATAAAAGGAAATCTGAACCTGACACTAATCTAGCTGTCCGAGGATTTACCTGGTGAGACATCAGTCTCTTTTCCAGCGAGTTTTACCAGACTTCCCCGGGCCACCACGTGACACAATTGGTAGTAATTCATTCAAATTACCCCTAATGAGTCAATATGGATAAATATCAACACAACATCGTGTTCAAATAGAAATAAATTTCTACCTCATACTTGGGATCGAACGCTAGCCCCTTCTAATGAAAGGCCAGGTCGAAACCATCCATGCCACGAGAGCCCATAAAAGGAAATCTGAACCTGACACTAATCTAGCTGTCCGAGGATTTACCTGGTGAGACATCAGTCTCTTTACCAGCGAGTTTTACCAGACTTCCCCGGGCCACCACGTGACACAATTGGTAGTAATTCATTCAAATTACCCCTAATGAGTCAATATGGATAAATATCAACACAACATCGTGTTCAAATAGAAATAAATTTCTACCTCATACTTGGGATCGAACGCTAGCCCCTTCTAATGAAAGGCCAGGTCGAAACCAACCATGCCACGAGAGCCCATAAAAGGAAATCTGAACCTGACACTAATCTAGCTGTCCGAGGATTTACCTGGTGAGACATCAGTCTCTTTACCAGCGAGTTTTACCAGACTTCCCCGGGCCACCACGTGACACAATTGGTAGTAATTCATTCAAATTACCCCTAATGAGTCAATATGGATAAATATCAACACAACATCGTGTTCAAATAGAAATAAATTTCTACCTCATACTTGGGATCGAACGCTAGCCCCTTCTAATGAAAGGCCAGGTCGAAACCAACCATGCCACGAGAGCCCATAAAAGGAAATCTGAACCTGACACTAATCTAGCTGTCCGAGGATTTACCTGGTGAGACATCAGTCTCTTTACCAGCGAGTTTTACCAGACTTCCCCGGGCCACCACGTGACACAATTGGTAGTAATTCATTCAAATTACCCCTAATGAGTCAATATGGATAAATATCAACACAACATCGTGTTCAAATAGAAATAAATTTCTACCTCATACTTGGGATCGAACGCTAGCCCCTTCTAATGAAAGGCCAGGTCGAAACCAACCATGCCACGAGAGCCCATAAAAGGAAATCTGAACCTGACACTAATCTAGCTGTCCGAGGATTTACCTGGTGAGACATCAGTCTCTTTACCAGCGAGTTTTACCAGACTTCCCCGGGCCACCACGTGACACAATTGGTAGTAATTCATTCAAATTACCCCTAATGAGTCAATATGGATAAATATCAACACAACATCGTGTTCAAATAGAAATAAATTTCTACCTCATACTTGGGATCGAACGCTAGCCCCTTCTAATGAAAGGCCAGGTCGAAACCAACCATGCCACGAGAGCCCATAAAAGGAAATCTGAACATGACACTAATCTAGCTGTCCCGAGGATTTACCTGGTGAGACATCAGTCTCTTTACCAGCGAGTTTTACCAGACTTCCCCGGGCCACCACGTGACACAATTGGTAGTAATTCATTCAAATTACCCCTAATGAGTCAATATGGATAAATATCAACACAACATCGTGTTCAAATAGAAATAAATTTCTTCCTCATACTTGGGATCGAACGCTAGCCCCTTCTAATGAAAGGCCAGGTCGAAACCAACCATGCCACGAGAGCCCATAAAAGGAAATCTGAACCTGACACTAATCTAGCTGTCCGAGGATTTACCTGGTGAGACATCAGTCTCTTTACCAGCGAGTTTTACCAGACTTCCCCGGCCACCACGTGACACAATTGGTAGTAATTCATTCAAATTACCCCTAATGAGTCAATATGGATAAATATCAACACAACATCGGGTTCAAATAGAAATAAATTTCTACCTCATACTTGGGATCGAACGCTAGCCCCTTCTAATGAAAGGCCAGGTCGAAACCAACCATGCCACGAGAGCCCATAAAAGGAAATCTGAACCTGACACTAATCTAGCTGTCCGAGGATTTACCTGGTGAGACATCAGTCTCTTTACCAGCGAGTTTTACCAGACTTCCCCGGGCCACCACGTGACACAATTGGTAGTAATTCATTCAAATTACCCCTAATGAGTCAATATGGATAAATATCAACATAACATCGTGTTCAAATAGAAATAAATTTCTACCTCATACTTGGGATCGAACGCTAGCCCCTTCTAATGAAAGGCCAGGTCGAAACCAACCATGCCACAAGAGCCCATAAAAGGAAATCTGAACCTGACACTAATCTAGCTGTCCGAGGATTTACCTGGTGAGACATCAGTCTCTTTACCAGCGAGTTTTACCAGACTTCCCCGGGCCACCACGTGACACAATTGGTAGTAATTCATTCAAATTACCCCTAATGAGTCAATATGGATAAATATCAACACAACATCGTGTTCAAATAGAAATAAATTTCTACCTCATACTTGGGATCGAACGCTAGCCCCTTCTAATGAAAGGCCAGGTCGAAACCAACCATGCCACGAGAGCCCATAAAAGGAAATCTGAACCTGACACTAATCTAGCTGTCCGAGGATTTACCTGGTGAGACATCAGTCTCTTTACCAGCGAGTTTCACCAGACTTCCCCGGGCCACCACGTGACACAATTGGTAGTAATTCATTCAAATTACCCCTAATGAGTCAATATGGATAATATCAACACAACATCGTGTTCAAATAGAAATAAATTTCTACCTCATACTTGGGATCGAACGCTAGCCCCTTCTAATGAAAGGCCAGGTCGAAACCAACCATGCCACGAGAGCCCATAAAAGGAAATCTGAACCTGACACTAATCTAGCTGTCCGAGGATTTACCTGGTGAGACATCAGTCTCTTTACCAGCGAGTTTTACCAGACTTCCCCGGGCCACCACGTGACACAATTGTAGTAATTCATTCAAATTACCCCTAATGAGTCAATATGGATAAATATCAACACAACATCGTGTTCAAATAGAAATAAATTTCTACTTCATACTTGGGATCGAACGCTAGCCCCTTCTAATGAAAGGCCAGGTCGAAACCAACCATGCCACGAGAGCCCATAAAAGGAAATCTGAACCTGACACTAATCTAGCTGTCCGAGGATTTACCTGGTGAGACATCAGTCTCTTTACCAGCGAGTTAGTGTCAGGTTCAGATTTCCTTTTATGGGCTCTCGTGGCATGGTTGGTTTCGACCTGGCCTTTCATTAGAAGGGGCTAGCGTTCGATCCCAAGTATGAGGTAGATATTTATTTCTATTTGAACACGATGTTGTGTTGATATTTATCCATAATGACTCATTAGGGGTAATTTGAA
>NC_090751.1:50210001-50235001 GCF_036898095.1 Palaemon carinicauda
CTAAACTAAAACAGGCACAAATATTAAAGGCGATTTTATATCATGCGTTTCCTAAACACCTAAAAAGCACGATAAAAAATGGCAACCAATGTTTTGTTTACGTTCATCTCTGATCATAATGAAGAAACAAACTCATTTAGTGTACACATATATGTATAGGTTAGTTTGTGCATCGATTATATTGATTATACAGTACTGTATGTTGATTTTTTTATTACCAATGTTTTAGTTTACGTATTTTTCTTAGGACTTCCAAATGAAATCTTTTTCTTTATGACGCCGCCTGAAACGACGGCGTGTACGCTCAGTAAACAACCACGCTCAGAACAAACAAGGCATTTAACGCGCATGATGATAGTGATAAATAATGATACAGTACATACAGTATTTACAGTAAAAGCATTTACAAAATATGTTACCTTACAAATATAAATTATACAGTACTTGTACGTAGCAAAGCAGGAAAACAATTTACGAGAGAGAGAGAGAGAGAGAGAGAGAGAGAGAGAGAGAGAGAGAGAGAGAGAGAGAGAGAGAGAGAGAGATAGAGAGAGAGAGAGATAGAGAGAGAGAGAGAGAGAGAGAGAGTGAGAGAGAGAGAGAGAGATTGTTTTACGTACGTAAATGTAAATTTTAAACAAAAAAAATATGATAGGTTACAACATGTAGACTTTTAAAACCTTCCCTTTAACTTAATGCATACAGTACGTACATTACTAAACTATAAAACAGGCAGTAAGAATATTAAAGTAAAAAATAAAGATTGTTACTGTACTCACCACGAAAGAAGTTGAAGAAAAACTTGAATGGTGATGGCGATGAATTTGCTGCACAGTAGAAATGATGATGATGAAGCTGATGATGTGTTCTACTGTGCAGTCAATGATAGTATTTTACGTCTCTTCAGACGGAGGTGTCTTTTCCTGGGACACCTCTTCAACTTCTTCCTGGGAAACTTCTTCAATTTCTTCCGAAGGCGTACTAGCAGGAGTAACTGGCTCTTTTTTGCGAGGCTGGAAGAACATTGTGATCGGAAGTTGTTGCCGCTGCTTCTTTTTTCGATCCAACAGCATCCTGTAGGGAGTCATGATGTCATCGACCTTGTTGGAGAATTGCATCGAGCGAACCATATCCTCGTCCCACTCTTGTAACATTTCTTTCGCCTCCTTGATATGGTTGCAGAACTTGGCAAGCCGTTCTAATGTTAAGCCCGTTTCTTCGACATTTTCTTGGGTCTCTTCCTGGGTATCACTCTCTTCCTCACTTGCCGATTTCGTCAGGTCTTCGAGGTCTGCGTCAGTTAGGGGCTGGGAATGGCAGTCCAACAACTCGTCGACGTCTTCAGTCGTCATGTCGCCAAACCCGTCACCTCCAATTATGGCAGCCAACTGCACAGATTTCCGTATTGCAGAGTGTTGGATTTCCGACGGAGTAAATCCCTTGTCGTCGTAAACAATATCGGGCCACAGCTTCTTCCAGCTCGCATTCACGGTTGCAGGTTTCATCTCTTGAAGTGCCTTCTGAATATTCTGCAGGCACGTGGCTATGGTGTACTGCCGCCAGTACGCCTTCAAGTTGAAATCTTCATCCTCGTCATCTTGGGCAGCATCCACACACGCAACGAGGTCCGCCAAGGTTTTCTTCGTGTAGAGGGCCTTGAACGCCCTGATAACCCCCTGGTCCATCGGTTGAATTAATGACGTGGTGTTGGGTGGCAGGAACTCAACCTGAACGCCCTCACGCGACAGGTCAGTTGCGTGTCCACCAGCGTTATCCATAAGGAGAAGGATCTTGAATGGCAAGCCCTTCTCTAAGAGATATTCATGGACTTGCGGGATGAAACACTGGTGGAACCAGTTGGAGGTCAGCATCTTCGTAATCCATGCTTTTTGATTATGCATCCAGTACACGGGAAGGAGATTCTTATTTTTATTTTTCAAAGCGCGAGGATTTTTCCACTTATAAATAAGCCCCGGCTTTAACAAAAATCCAGCAGCATTGCCACACATCACGAGGGTAACGCGATCCTTGAATGCCTTAAAGCCAGAGGCTTTGGCTTCCTCTTTGAACAGGAAAGTTCGCGACGGCATTCTCTTCCAAAACAAGCCAGTCTCATCCATATTAAAGACTTGTTCCGGCTTGTATCCACCTTCGGCGATAATATTCTTGAACGTCTGGTTCACGTAAGTTTCAGCAGCGGCAGTGTCAGCGGAAGCAGACTCCCCATGCAGGGAAACGCTTTTCAGGGCGAAGCGTTTCTGAAACTTCGCGAACCATCCTTTGCTGGCGGAAAAACGTTGTTTCTGAGGCTGGGAATCAGTGGATGTCCCTGGTTGAGGATCATCTGCATCATCATCATCTTCAGCATGGTTGCCGTCGTCGTCTTTAGGTTCCTTTGCAGCAAAATTCTCATATAAACTCAAAGCCTTTGTTTGGATGGTGTTCGTATCCAAGGCTATGTTCTTCTTCCGGCAGTCGGCAATCCACACAGCTAAAGCACCTTCCATGCGTACGATCGTTTTATTACGCGTTGTAACGACTCGCTTCGCTGATCTGCTAAAGGTGATTGCAGCCGTCTTTCTAATGTTCGCCTCGTCCTTTTTGATATAACGAACGGTGGATTCGTTGATGCCAAAATGGCGGCCGGCGGCCGCATAACTTCTACCATCTTTTAACATGTCGAGAAGCGTAACCTTCTCAGCTATTGTCATCATCCTTCGGTGGCGTTTAGGCTCACTACCAGCCTTACTAGAAGCAGAACGCTTGGGAGGCATTGTACAGTAGGATTTAACAGAAAGTTCAACAAAAAGTTCAACTTAAAACAGTCGCACACAGCACAGATTAAACTTCACAAACTTAAGAACGTCTACTCAGCGATACGCGGAAAGAGAAAGTGAACGATCCAGCCCCGCGAGAACTTTGATGCTGCGGGTAGAAGATGCGGGCAAAACACCAATCACAGGCTAGATAACAAAACTTGAGTTCTGATTCGTCATCTATCAGCGCTTGAACCAATCACAACCCGTCTTACAGTACTATGATGCGTTGGTTACTCATAGAAGATGCCCCGCGCATACTGAACGTACGTAGATTAAGTACAATACCGTAATAATAATAAATAATGATAATAATACTGTACAGTAATAATAATAATAATAATGATAATAATAATAACAATAATAATTTTATTAACAACAACAACAATAATAATAATAATAACAATAATAATAAAAATTTACGTACGCTATTTTACGCCTCTCTCTCTCTCTCTCTCTCTCTCTCTCTCTCTCTCTCTCTCTCTCTCTCTCTCTCTCTCTCTCTCTCGTACGCTTATTCGAAATGTGATTTTTGCAACAAAGAATATTATTGGATGCAGTACTGTACTACGTACGTATACATACAAAAGATTCATGGAAAAGAAGCACATCCATTACAGTACACACCATTCTAATATGGTATGACTGCATCTGATTTGCGTTTCATGTTCGATTTAATTTTACTACGTACTGAATTATCGTATGATCACATTCTCTTTTCGGGTTTTATTTCTTTCTGTGCTGAATTATATATCATATGTAATGCAATGAACAATCAGTAAGAGCAGATATTACTAATTACAGTATTAATGGAATTACAGGTAACAAAATATCGTATTTGGTTGTCTTCAGATTTCGCGGTATTTTCGAATTTTCCGGAAAATCCGCGATATGTATATATATATGGGTTATGGGAAAACCCCGCGAAGTGGTGAATCCGCGATTGTCGAACCGCGAAGTAGCGAGGGTTCACTGTACAGGTTCCCGCAACTGCCGTAAAATGTGTAATTCTCAGTCATATTTTGAACTTCCTTGTAGATGAAGATATTGTTCCAGAAGAAGAATTGGCTGACGTTCGAGCTCTAACCGTTACCAATCCAAATGGTGACTTGAATAAACTAAGTCTGCAGCTGGAGTTGGAAAAGATGAAGATGCGAGCCGCAACTGCCGCCGCTGAGGTAGAAGAGAGGAAAGCCGCTGCTGCTGAAAGAGCCGCAACTGCCGCAACTCTGGTAGAACGAGAAAGAGCCGCTGCTGCTGAACGAGCCGCAACTGCCGCCGCTGAGGTAGAAGACAGGAAAGCCGCTGCTGCTGAACGAGCCGCAACTGCCGCCGCTGAGTTAGAAGAGAGGAAAGCCGCTGCTGCTGAGCGCACGGCTGCTGCCGCTGCTTCCCTAGAACGTATCAAGGTGGAAACTGCTTTGGAGCAACAAGAAAAAGAAAGTGAACAGAAAAACAAAGCTCTCCGTGTTAGGCTGCAGATTGAGAGAGAAGCGGCCACAGTAACAGAACGGGATCTGGCATTTATAAGACTGAAAGAAAAGGAAGAAGGTAAGCTAATTCCCGAACCCTTTGATGTGGGCAAGGTGCAGAAATTGCTGCCCACATTTGAAGAACGGGAACCTGATAACTACTTTTCTGTGTTCGAAGACACAGCCAAGAATCTCAATTGGCCTCAGGACAAATGGTATTTGATCCTCCGGAACTCATTTAAAGGTAAAGCATTATCTGTATGTGCCACTATGTTAGAGGAACATGATTATTTCATAATTAAACAGGCAATCCTTGATGCTTATTCTATTACTGCTGAAGGATATAGGCAAATATTTCGTAATAGTCAGAAGCAAGTTCAGCAGACCTTTTTAGAATTTATGAATGGAAAGATTAAACAGTTTCAGAAGTGGGTAGACAAAATAGATGTCAAAACTTTTGAGCAGTTGAAAGATTTAATAGTAATGGAGGAGTTCTTAAGGAAAATACCAGGTAACATTAATGTGTATCTAAGAGAGCAGAATGAATCTGACCCTAAGAAAGCCGCTTTAAAGGCAGATGACTATTCTCTTATTCATAAAGTAGGTAAAACCCCATATAGAGAAACTAGACCTAAGGAAACTTGTACATACTGCAAACAAGAAGGACATCATATTTCAGAATGTCCTGATCCACATTGTGCAGCTTCATACTTAAAGAGAAAACCTAATCCCCCTCAATTCTCTCCTAAGCAAATGAATCCTTCCAAACAGGAACCAAAACCTAAGGTGGAGAAGAAAAAGACCTTCCATTGTGCATCACACGAGTCCCAAGCGTTTGCACCCTTCACTTGCTCAGGCAAAATAAATGGTAAACCTGTAACCATACTCAGAGACACTGGATCCTCTCAAACGATCGTCTCTCCTAAAGTAATACAATCTAAAGGTGAAACTCACAGGTATGTTGCAGTTAATGACCTAACCAGTAAGTCTATGTTGCCTCTCATTAATGTAAACCTTCATTGTCCTTATTTCTCTGGAACTACTGAAGTAGCTGTAAATCCAGAACTGTTACCATGCAAGAATGTAGATGTAATCCTGGGTAATGACATAGCTAATTCTGTTGTCTTAACAAACTTAATAGCAGTATCTCCAGGTGATGTTGTACAGGAGGAATGCTTAGCAGTGACACGAAGCAGTAAAAAGGACACCCCTACTGAATCATCACCAAACCCGTTGCCAGTCTCTGAACCTATGGATTTCAACGAGTTGATGAGTACTTATAAGATCCAGCCTGATTCCTTTAGCTATCAACAAAGGAAAGATGTCACTCTACAGCAGTGTTTCAACCAAGTGAAACCAAAGGATACCAACAAGTGTTCTTATTTTTATATTAATAATGATGTACTAATGAGAAAATTCAGGTCCAGCAAGAACAGTCATCTAGAAACCTGGAAGGATCTATTCCAGGTAGTTGTTCCTAAGGATATAAGACCTCTGATCCTAGAATTGTCTCACTCTGCTGACTCTCATCTTGGTATCACTAAAACATATGAACGCATCAGTCAAGACTTTTATTGGCCAAACATGAAGAATGACATTAAAGAGTACGTAAAAACATGTACAACATGTCAAAAAGTAAGTAGTCCTAATGTGAAAGTACCAGTTGCACCATTAAAACCTATACTTGTGCCTAAAGAACCTTTCAGTAAGATCATAGTAGATTGTGTAGGCCCTTTGCCTAAGACAAAAAGGGGACATGAATACTTGCTTACGGCCTTATGCCCAACTACCCTTTATCCATTTGCAGTACCTTTAAGAAACATTTCAGCCAAGAACATCCTAAAGTCACTAGTGTCCATATTTACTGTTGTAGGATTTCCAACTGAACTACAATGTGATCAAGGAACCAATTTCATGAGTCATGCTTTTAAAACAGCTATGAAAGATTACCATATAACCCAAGTCTCATCCTCAGCTTACCATCCACAGACCAATGGAGCATTAGAACGCACTCACCAGACCATTAAAAATCTTCTCCGGAAATACATCCATAGTTCAGGTAACGAGTGGGATTGCGATTTGGAACTGATCATGTACATCATACGAGGAGTTCGAAACCAGTCTACTGGTATGTCACCTTTTGAACTACTCTTCGGTCGACGGCCACGAACTATCCTCAGTTCAGTCAAAGAACGCATCCTGAAGTTGGGAGATAATGAGGTACCTCTTTCCCAATATATTTCAGAACTCAACAGGAAACTTTCAGATCTTCACTCCATTGCCAAAACTAACTTGATAACAGCTCAAGAGAAGATGAAGATTAACTATGATAAAAAGGCTAAAACCAGAACTTTCAAAGTAGGAGATGCAGTGCTGCTATACCATCCGATTGCAGGCTCTCCCCTACGAGAGAAATACCAGGGACCTTATACCATCACTCAACGTATCTCGCCAACCAACTATATAATCGCCACTCCAGATAAGCGTAAGTCTACTCAATTAGTCCACATAAACCTCTTAAAGGCCTATTTGTCTCCCTCAACAGCTGAAAGTAAAACTGTAATGATTACTAGTTCCATACCATACATAGATTGTCCTATGGATCAATTTACAGATGATCCAATAACTGCATCTTGGCAGGATTCTCAAAACTCAAAGATCTTGGAAAACTTATCAGACTATCTACAACCCTTATATGCATCAAAATGTAAATCTTTAGTAGCTTTATTCCATGAATTTCCTAGTATAACTTCAGATAAACCAGGCAGATGCACCATGCTAGATCATGACATCAAACTACAACCAGGTGCTGCACCCATTAAACAAGCTTTCTATCGAACATCACAGAAGAAATTGGGTATCATGAAAGAAGAAGTGAACTACTTGATAAGAGAAGGATTGGCAGAATCCAGTGCGTCACCATGGGCTTCCCCATGTCTCCTAGTAGGAAAGAAAAATGGTAAATTTCGTCTTTGTACAGATTACAGGAAAATTAATAATTTAACAATTAAAGATTCGTATCCTCTACCAAGAATACAAGATATCATTGACCAAGTAAGTAATTCGACCTACTTAACCCAAATAGATTTGTTGAAAGGTTATTACCAAATTAAATTGACAGAAACGGCAAAGGAAATTTCTTCATTTATCACTCCATTTGGCTTATTTAGTTATAACGTAATGCCATTCGGATTAGCCAACGCACCTGCCACCTTCCAAAGAGTAATGTCTTTAATTTTACAGGACTTGGAAAAAGTATTTGTATATTTAGATGACATCATTATTGCCTCTGATACATGGATAAACCATATTCAAAAGATAAAAGAAGTTTTCTCAAGGTTGAAACAACATGGATTAACAATCAACTTAGCAAAAAGTAATTTTTGCAAAGGTCAGGTATCTTACCTTGGTCATCGAGTTGGCAGTGGTAAAGTATTACCCCATGATGCAAATATTAGCGCCATAACTTCTTATCCTGTTCCAACTACCAAACAGGAATTAAAAAGATTTCTAGGTATGGTAGGATATTACTCTAAGTTCAGTCCAAATTTCTCACCATTCACAGGACCACTATTTGCTTTAACTTCTTCAAAAGTAAATTTTTCTTGGAGCCAACAACATGATCAAATATTTAACCAGCTAAAAACTTACTTGTCATCTCCTCCTATATTAATGGCACCTAACCTCACCAAACCATTCTATCTCCAAACAGACGCTAGTGATCTTGGATATGGGGGCATTTTATTACAGCATCCTGCTCCAATAACTGCCATAACAGGAAACCTGCCCCCACTAGCTGATCTGTTACCAGTCTCTTATTCCAGTGGACGATTTATGGGTTCCCAACAAAATTGGCCCACTGTGGAGAAAGAACTATTCGCCATCGTAGCTACCATCCAGAGATACGAGATTTATGTTGATGGACAAGACACGATCTACGTCTACAGCGACCACTCTCCTCTGTCGCATCTCCATAGGTCCACTACTCTCAACCCTAAACTTTTAAGATGGTCATACATACTATCTGCACATAATATCCAAGTAATCGCCATATCAGGACGAGAAAATATTGTGGCAGACTCATTATCAAGGATAACCTCGGTTGATCCTCGGGAAATGAAAAAAAACAAAAACAAGGGGGGACTGTGATATCCCCATATGTTGTACATATGCTAACATATCTGATTTGTCTAATGTTTATTTTTCCATTTTCTTTGTAAATACATCACCTTATTTCAGCGCCATCTTCATTCCATTCTTCTCATTATCTTTTGTTTACACTCGCCTTCCTGCTGTAAATCATCCCTGTTTTCTTACCTTACATGTTATAAGGTAACCACAAAGATATTGATTTTGTTAGAATACATTGTTCTCACCACGAGATTCATCTACCTTACTCACCCATTCACTTTGCATTGATTATTATTGTTGTTTTGAAGTGCTTTTTCATTATTTTGTTTAACGTAAGATTGAAGTTTTGTTTATAACATAGTTTATTGTACCTGTCCTCCAATTATCCTGCTATTGTTGCTTCGATTGTCTGCAACCAGCTTTAAGAAGATACATTTGATCATAATCAACAATCTTATACACTCGTAATAAGAAACAAGTGAATTTGGAAGTCTACCCATATGACTTCTATTTTATTGTGTGAAGAGAACTACCGCCCATTGTAAAGGGGTAATTGTTTGCACAGTGGTTCGTCACATAATAATATGTAGACAGAGGTCCTGCCTCCCTAATGTTTTGTGGGTGAAGAGAGATGATCCTTCCCTCAATGAGGCTGAGTCACAAAGAAAAATCCTGTTTTCCCTGGGTAGATTTATTAGTGTGCTACTGTTATTAACACACATTGAGTATGTGTTGTTTGAGATGTTGAGTCTTGAAATAAAGTCAAGCATGATAACTTTAAAATGGTTTATTCTCTAAAAACAACAGTGTTAACATCTCCATCACACGAGTATAGCTGGTTTGGTCGGATGACCAATTCAGGTGAAGTATAGATAAGAACTGCCTAAAATATCGATATCACAGATATCGTATATTTAGTTGTCTCAGCATTTAAACACAATATGTAAACTTTACATTAGTCTAGGAAGACACCTGCATCCGGTGGCGACACAATCTTTCACACGGTATGCATTTGTGTATACGCTTCAAAAAAATGTTACATTGCTGAGAGATGCAAAATGCATCCTGTTATGATTTTGTCTGACTACAGCAAATCTCACGGTAGCTTCTTCTTCCACAATGACATATTACGTCATGTGTTTTAAACATGTAATAACTAACTATTACATTAGCTCGGCCAGCTATCTCAATTTTTTTTTCTAAAAATTTAACAACATGCCAAAATATGTTTATTAGGAGTGTGACTGGATATGTGTATTATTCTTTGTTTAACTTTAGCCATAAGCAAATGAGGACGAATGTCCAAATAGGCACATTAAAAAAAATAATAACAATAATGCATATGAAAAGATATTACCAAAGCAAAGAAAAAAAATGCATGATAAATACAGATCACATATATGGTACATTGCTAGCAAATGATTATATGGTACCAAAAAAAAAAAATACTGATATACATATGATTCGGTAACTTGTTAAAGAATAATTGTTACCTTTGTCAGAAACATAGATTAACACAATACGGTAATTAATAAAAATATTTGTTACCTTGGTAAAGATTCAATTTTAGTGCACAAACACGAATTCCTGGTACGTACACGTACCACGGTTTCTTACACACACATATATATATATATATATATATATATATATATATATATATATATATATATATATATATATATATATATATATATATATATAGGGCTTATATATTTTATTAGATGCCCATAGATTCTGTTATTTTTATTATTTTTTTTTCTCTTTTCTTTTAACATTCCGGCTTATATATTTTATTAGATGACGAGAGAAAAAAATGATTTATTTTTTAAATGTTTTTTAAATGTATTTTTAACAATGCAAATGTTCTATAGTATCTTCAATTACATATTACTAGCGTACTAACTGCTTTTCGTACACACGCTATTCCCAGACAATTTTACACCTTTTAGCGAATGAAGTGGCCACTTTCAAACGGCTTTAAACTGAATTAAATAAGGAGTTTTGTCTGGACATGGCAAAACGTTCTGTTTTAGCTGCAAACTGTTCCTTAACCTACGCCAAACAAGGATGTTAATGGCGATAAATATCATCACCGTCACAACTGTTCCTGCTAGTAGTATGGGGTAAAGAAATTCCTTATAAGTCGGTGACAGGTGGTCCATCTCGGTCAATTTCATCAACCGCTTGGCTACCTGTTTGTTGTATGGGAGAGGTAGTGATGGCATTGTAGTCGTCCACGTTAAGTTCGCGAAGTAGGCTCGTTCTGTGATGATGGTCTTGATCCCGGTCACCATGGAATTAGGGGAAGTCCCGATACAACCATCTGCTGCAACGAAGATTTGGCATAGGACGTGGATCCGTCCGGGCATGATACATTGAAGCCGTCCTTGTCGTATCGTATCCACGAGCCGTTGTTCAGTCTGCAATTGAACTCATTATTGTCAAAGGGATAAAGCTTATCCAGACAATTTTCACTTGTATGGGAGAGAGCACCATCTAGCACTATACCTAACTCGCATGAATCCATTAAGTTTTTATGGAATTCAAATGAGTCAGCTGTACATATTTTTCTATCCATTGCGTTTGAACAGTGAGTTAATTGATTTAAGTCTTTAATGACCGTATATGTTTCCTTGTCTGGGGAAATCAATACGTGTCCGGTCAAACTGGATATTACTGGATTTGAGTGATTCGTCATGAAAGTCGGAAATGGTGATACCCTGTAAGATTGTCAGGCATCAGAAGAATCAAAGGGAATTGTAATCATAATCTTGTTATTTTCAATGCTTACTGTAATTAGGCTGTAATAAAATTCTAACCTACGTGCATCTAACAAAGGAACATAGCCTAGTTTCTCCCGTCCGTTCTCCAAAACTAACTTTAAGTATTTTATAGGCAACAAATGGGGCGACAGTACACCTTTAGTTGCAATCGTGATAGCTTCTACATAATCTTTTGATTTTTCAATGAAATGTGCAATTCTGTTATGTATGTGATCTATTTTTGAATCATAATATGTTAACGTTGCCAACAAATCCTGTACTTCCATAATCTGACTGATATTACTTGAATTTTCATTAACTAAATCCATAATTTGATTGATTGAAGCTAACTGATTCCTTAGTTCTGACATAATCAATTCATCTTCATGAGTCGAGAACTCAATTTTCTTATTTTGATTACTAATCTTCAGACGATTGGAAATTCCTAAACCTAAACTTGCAATAGACCCAAAGATGTTTAATGCAGCAAAAATAAACGGGTTTCGTCTTTCTTTATGTTCGTGCCCTACAGTCCACATCAAAAGGTCATGAGCCAAAGATTCTGTCTCGTAAGTCTTATTTTGCAAGTCATCAGATAGCATCTCTGCAACTTTTAGTGTCGATCCAAGCGAACTCTTTGTAGTCAAATGAAAATGTCTTCTATGCAACTCATCTAATGAGACAGCAACCCTTGAAATGGCGCTTTTTAAGCTAGTGACATCATTCTCTGGAAGAAAAATTGCTTGCATATGCACTTCTACAACTACGTTGCTTGATGTAATAAAAACGTCTTCTTGTCTTTCAACTACAGTGCCATATTTAAAATCTATACTTTTAGTTTTAGAGCTCGTCCCACACGAGAAAAATGTCTGAGCGAACAATATCACTCCCAACAACAAAAAATTCATCTTGAACACCTGTAACAAGAAAAATATATGTAATTACTCCTGTATTAAGAAGAAAACTTTTAATCATACAATTAAAAATCTTTCCCTCACTTCTTTCCCTCACTTCTTTCCCTCTCTTTTTTTTTTCTTTTAATTTCTTATGTGAGCCAATGGTACTATTCTCTCATCCGTGGGTTTTGAACTCTAAACCTATTGGCCGTTAATGTTTCCAAAATGATAAATGGGCCTTCAAACTTAGGTGTTAGTTTATAATTGAGTCCTTTACGTACATTTACCTGTATATATACATTATCACCCACGGTATATGTTTTAGTTGGCTTCGCTATTTTATCATGATTCCTTTTCATTATGATTTGTGATTCTTTTAAATTCTTTCGAAGGATATCATATCGACTTTTGCTTGCATTTATACATTCTTTTAAAGGATTTGATAGATTACTTGTAGGCGTTAATACATGGAAAGGCGTTCTAACTGGGGTACCATACAATGCTTCATGCGGTGACATTTTAATTGATATATGATATGAATGATTCAGAGTACTCAGTACCGCAGGTATTGCAATATCCCAGTTGGGGTCTGATCACCCTAGTGTTACTCTTAATATATTTAAAACCTTCCTATTTGCTCTTTTCACTAGCCCATTCGACTCTGGGTGATATATCATGGTATTTATTTTCTTTATGCTAAGGAATTCACACAATGAGGTAAGAAAGTGATTATTAAATTCACCACCCAAGTCTGAAATTATCATGTGTGGAATTCCATGTTTACAAATGTAACACTCGTAAAACTTCCTAGCGCATTCAATCGCAGTTTTAGTTTTAAGCGCTATTAGTTCTGTATATCGAGTTAAAGCATCTACAATTACTAAGAGGGGCTTATTTCCTCTGTCTGACTCGTAAAATCCTGTTAACAAATCTAAATGTATTCTTTCAAAGGGTTGATTGGGCACGGGATAAGCCCCTAGGCTGACAGGTGTTTTCGTATGCCCTTTGTTTTCCTGACATGTGCGACAATTAGCTATGTGTCTTTTTATATCTGTAAGCATTGTATGCCAATAAAACAATGATTTGACTTTCTGTGACATTAATGAGAACCCCGGGTGTCCATGTAATGGATTTGCATGCAACCAATTCAGGACAGTGGAAATAAGTGAGATTGGTACTACTACCTGGTCGTTTGTTACATGTGGTGTATTGCGGGTTTTCCTTGTCACGTTCCTACACAGAATATTATCTTTGATTATATAATTCTGCTGCTTATACTTTATATATCCCTTTTCCTTATGATTACCTTTCAAAGCATTTATAATTGTTTCTGTTTTCTGATCTTTTCTTTGCTCAGTCTGTAATAATTCAGCGCTCCAGCCTAAATCTTCTTGTTCAGATATCGTTTTAACAATAGGCATGGATGTTGATATATCTATTAATTCAGCTAAAGGCTCCATACAAGATGACACGGGGTTGCGGGATAATGCATCCGCAATGGTATTTGCTTTCCCAGGTAAATACCCGATTCTTGCGCCAAAATTTTGAATGATCAAATGCCACCGAGTTCGTTTAGGGCTGTGGTTGAAGCCTTTAAAGAATTTGGTTAGTGGTTTATGGTCAGTAAGAACCTTAACGGGATAACCGTAAATTATGAACTTAAAATGCACTAGTGAATTAACAATAGCTAGCCCTTCCTTGTCTATTACTGCATACTTACTTTCGGAAGTTCTCAGTTTTCGAGAATAAAAAGCTATCGAGAAAAATTGTTTATCATATTGCTGAAGCAATACCCCTCCTACTCCTAAGTCTGAGGCGTCTGTTGCAATGAAGAATTCCTTACCGAAGTCAGGAAATTTTAAGATAGGAGAACTACACAGTTCATCTTTCAAGGCATTAAACGCCTGTTGATGATGCTCAGACCATATGAAATCTACGCCCTTCTTCGTAAGATCAGTTAAAGGAGCGGCTATTATTGAATAGTTGCGTATAAAACGCCTGTAATATCCACTACAACCTAGAAATTGATGTATTCCCTTGACATTAGTAGGTATGGGAAAATTACGTATAGCCGACTCCTTATCATGGACTACTTTAAGACCTTGGCTTGACACCATGAAACCCAAATATATTAATTCTGTTTTGAAAAATTCACTCTTACTAATCTTTACCCTTAAATTTAGTTGTCTTAATCTCTGTAGTACTAGTTCTAACTTACGTAGATGTTCTTCTAAGGTGTTGGAAAAGATTACAAGATCGTCCATATAGGCATGCAACATATCCCCTAACAAGTCTCCAAACACTATGTTAATCATTCTTGTAAATGTTATGGGAGCACAACGTAAACCAAAAGGCATCCATAAAAATTCATAATGTCCCCTGGCTGTGCTGAAGGCTGTGTATGGGATTCTAGCTTCTTCTAATGATATCTGGTGAAAGCCTTTAAGAAAGTCCAAACTGGTAAAATATTTATTCTGACCTAACAAAGACAAAATATCGTCAGTACATGGCACTGGGAATCGATCAGGGATCGTCTCCTCGTTTAGACGATGGTAGTCTACGCAGATACGCCATGTTCGGTCTTTTTTCGGTACAACTATTAATGGAAAATTATAAGGGCTGTTTGATTTCCTAATGACTCCTTCTTCTAGCATTTTACCTACTTCATCATTTATTTCATTCTGGAATTTCATAGGGAGTCTGTACGAGGGTACATAGATAATTTTCTGCTTGTCCTTTAACCTTATTTGATGCTCGATCACATCTGTTTTTCCTAAGGATCCATACATAGTGGAAAAAACATCATGATATTTAGTTAAAAGTCCAAAAATTTTCTGCTGAATTTCTTCGTCTTGAATGGCTTTATTGATTTTATTTTTAATAGATTGCAAAAGGGATTCATCCGCAACTGATTGAGAGTGATTGATTTCGGCAACAGTAAAAATACGATGTTTATAAACTTCTACATCCAAGATATGTTGATTTTTGTGAATTACTAAAGTGTCATTTTAATGATTACAGACTTCAATATTACATTGTTGATGTGAGCCTACTGTATAAATAGCTTTTGTGACAGACAATCCGTTAGTTTTCAAAGTGTCGAAAAGGATTAATATTTCGGATCCAGGTAATGTTTTCTTTATTTGCACTATTAAATTCGAAGGTACGTTTGGCTTGATAGATTGCGTGCAAGATGATATTACGGGTGAACGAGAATTCTGCTGGGTCGCGTATATTATTTCTTTATTAGTGAGACAAGTTATTGGTTCTTCTACGTACGTTACGGTTACGTTTGTCGTCTCCTTTTTATCCAAAACTGATTTTAAGGTATTGGAAGACTTATAGAATTTTCCTTTGATATACATGGCGTGCTTGGCGGGGGCTAAGATAATGTTTTGATTTCCCATGGATGGGTATCCTATAATTACAGCTGGATACATATCAATGTTTTGTACAACAACAAATGTATCGGCAAACGTGCGTTTACCGACTTTGAATTGAACATGAGTTATGCCTATGACATTTAATTCATTATTTCCTATACCCGAGAGTCTCACTCCGGATTTTTCTATCGGAAAGTTCAAAAACAACAAATGATGTGTCCTCAAATCCATGATATTACGTGGACTACCAGAGTAAAAAAATAACGTAAAGGATTTGTGTTCTAAATTTACAGCATATAATGTTGGTCGTAACTCATTTTGGCTTATCATTGTATGAATTCGTTGCAAATCTACAGGAGCATGCACTGTTTTACTTAATTCGGCCGTGTGTTTCATAGGAAAATCTATTGCCTCACAATGATCTGATAAAACATTAAATTGATTATTCAATACTATTGATGTTGACATGAATGACCATGACCCAACATCACTCTCTTCCCCACTGGAGTTAATTATGTGGTATTTGCTTTGCTCTGCACATTCTGAAAATTAGTCTGACCTTGCGAGGTCTGGTTTGACGACCCAGGCTCAACATTATTTGAAGAATTGTTTGTTTGTTTCGGACTCTGAACTACATTGACGTTTGGCTGTTTCTTCTTATTGTTAAAATGAGGATTTTTCTTTTTATTTCCATATGGAACTGACTGTGGAATTGACTGTGTATTTCTAGGATTCTGTTGTGACTTACGCGAGTAGCACTGACTATATGAATGAGTCGAACTATTATGTATCGAACAGAATTTCGTTCTGCAGTCCGCGATCAAGTGACCTTGACGTTTGCAATTATAACACCTCATTCCCGCAACTTGACTATTATTAACTACATTTACTTGTTGTGGCTTTGTTTCATTCTTTGCAAAAAGTTGAGTTAACACGGGATCAAGATCAGGACACTTAGAGATGTGTTTTTTTATCTGTTTATATACATCCAATTCCGTACTTGCAGGCGTTAACTTTTTATCAAAACACCGCACTAAAGCTTCAGGCAACATAAGTGTCATGCAAGTTAAATACATTAATCGTAAAAAATCTTTCATAGAGATGTTATCTCTAGTAACCCAAGTGGAATTACTTAAAATATCCTGATATTCATTAAGCCTATCAGCTATGAGAGCTGCTCTCTCAATAACATTAAGCCGATTCATAGTGGCTTAATTAAGAGTATTTCTTAACGTTAATACTACATCCAAGGCTTCTTCACCCCCATAGACTGCGCGTAACCTAACTTTGAAATCATCCCAGGTAACTGCTTCTTGAAATGAAACACCTCTTAAATACGCACTTGCATCCCCCTTCGAAAAATCTATAAAACTTTTAGCTTCTTGTAATTGTACAAAAGGGTCTACGATTTTTTTGGCATTTAAATGGGCATCGACGGATGAAATCCATAACTCCACATTTTGAGGCAAGAACCCATTAACCCGACCCTGAAAAGGTAGGATTGCAGACCTGGCATTTACAAGCGTCACAACCCGGAGAGGATTAATCTGTCCTACGCCACTAGGTCCAGGGATGGGGCTCAAAGGGGGCGTCATGACTACTGTATTTCTTTTCCTATCTCTTCGACCCCTTGCAATTCTATCAAAATATCTATAAGAATACAGACGTCCACTGCGTAAACGCATAAGCACCCAATGATAAAGAATATAACAAAATTCCCCAAAACAATGCTACTAATCCTAAGACATTTCCCGAGAATTTCTGAAAGAAAACGGAATTAGCACAAAAAGAGAAAAATTCTAGATGAGAATTCGGAGTTGAACACAGTTTCCTTTAATGAAAGGAAAATAAAAGATTAGCAAACCACTCACCCCGGTAATAATCGACTAACGACTCGTGATAACTACACTTCACTGCCCAAACTGAAATGAATAAGAAAATATTACTTAGCTTTATATGGTTCTGTGTGATGTCGTCATATCCTCTCTCTCTCTTGATGTTTGGGTGAATGTGTCGGTTCGATTCCGTCTCTCTCCCTTGATGTTTGGGTGAATGTTTCGGTCCAATTTCCGTTGAATGTAGTGCTTCCTGGATATGTTTTGTAAGCGTTGAACGCCAGTCCTTGGGTTTCCCAGGATGTTGATTGAAGATCCAGTTCATCAGTTTGTATGTATAACATTCATTAAATGTTTTATTCTTCGATGGACTATGATACATAGTCAAAATTGTAGATTCATTACTGTTGATTTCTTGAAGATCTTCTCTGGTTTTTAAAGCTTTATTGTTGATTTCTTGAAGATCTTCCTCTAATTCTTAGAGTCTTATTGTTAATTTCTTGAAGATCTTTCTCTGATTCTTAGAGTTTTAGCGCTGCCACCATTTATTAGTGTACTACTGTTATTAACACACATTGAGTATGTGTTGTTTGAGATGTTGAGTCTTGAAATAAAGTCAAGCATGATAATGGTCTATTCTCTAAAAACAACTGTGTTAACATCTCCATCACAGGAGTATAGCTGGTTTGGTCGGATGACCAATTCAGGTGAAGTATAGATAAGAACTGCCTAAAATATCGATATCACAGATATCGTATATTTAGTTGTCTCAGCATTTAAACACAATATGTAAACTTTACATTAGTCTAGGAAGACACCTGCATCCGGTGGCGACACAATCTTTCACACGGTATGCATTTGTGTTTATGCTTCAAAAAAATGTTACATTGCTGAGAGATGCAAAACGCATCCTGTTATGATTTTGTCTGACTACAGCAAATCTCACGGTAGCTTCTTCTTCCACAATGACATATTACGTCATGTGTTTTAAACATGTAATAACTAACTATTACAGATTCAACCCCACTTGGTCCCCAATTGGGGGTGGTAGGGGGGAATTGGCCTGACCGCTGTCCTATTGGTCAGGCTTGGTCACGTGCTCCTACATCCTTCACATCTCGCCTCCCTCCTTCTCCTGGGACCTCGATGTTGTCACGTGACTCGTACAAGGTGGCTGAAAATGAGATCTCATGGGGAGTAGACTGGTATAGGATGGTTGGAGGGGGGGTGAGACTCTGGGTAGGGTCCCAAAACTCGTGGCATGCCAACCAAGTCCTTGCTGGTGGGGTATTTGTTTAGTAGAAGGGACGCAATGACCGCCATTACTAACAGCCCCCCATTTCAGCAGAGATTTTGTCCTAAAACAGGACAAGAACTCTGCAAGCAAGGTCTGAAGCCACTAGTCTTAATGACTCCTCCCTCAGTGAGTCTCACCACAATAATGAATTAATATCTAAGCTGCAACTAGGGTCATAATTTTACGCTATTTTGACAGTAAATTAACTTCAAGTGCCATGTAGAAATAAGCATGCTGGTTGTGAGGCAACAACCAAAAAAAATTAAAACTGCTAAATTGAAAATTAAAATGCAAAAATGGTTAAAGTTAAGTGACCTAGTGCAGTGGTAGGCATAAAAAAATGACATATGCAAAAAAGATAAAATAAATACATAACAATAAATTAAATGCATATATGCAAAAAAGATAAAATAAATACATAAAAATAAATTAAATGCAAATAATGATGCCAAGATGGCTCCAAAGTTTATCTACCTGGGGAGGCACTAAGGCCAATTAATATGACTACAGGCCAGGGACATGGCACTGTGCCCTGAGCACTAATGCCTGGAGACGACATCTGCTATTTCATTATCTGTGCCTCATATGTGCTCGACCTTCCAATTGTAGTCTTGGAGGTCCATGCACCACCTCATGATTCTCTTATTCTTATTTCGGTACAGCGTCAAGTAAGTCAGAGGGTTATGGTCCGCTAGGACTGTTTGTGGGAACTCATGGTCAGCATGATATGATTCGAAATGCTTCAGTGACAAGACCATGCCTAAGAGCTCTTTCTCAATAGTACTTCACCTAGTTTGAGCAGGATTCCGTTTCTTTGAGAAGTATGCAATAGGGTGTTGAACTTGATCTTCCTCCTGCAGGAGGACAGCTCCCACCCCTATGTCACTGGCATCCACGGCGAGAGCGAAAGGTTTAGTGTAGTCTGGTGCACGGAGCACGGGATGACTCATTAAAATGCCTTTTAGGTGATCATAGGCTGCCCGGCATTCATCCGTACAGCAGAACTGCTTGTTTCCTTTGAACAAGTCTGTGATGGGAGTGGCTACCTGAGAAAAGTTTGGCACAAACCTCCAAAAGTACTGTACCATCCCCAGGAATCGTTGGGCTTCCTTCTTAGTTCTAGGGTAGGGCATCTCTTGTATTGCACTGATATTTGCTTGTTTGGGCATTATTTTGCCCCCTCCTACTTGGTGGCCCAGGTAGGTAATCTCAGTCCGCCAAACGTGCATTTTTTGAGGTTGATGACCAAATTTGCCTTTTGGAGGGCCCTCAACACCTTTCCTAGAGTTAGGAGGTGTTCTTCCCAGGTCTTGGAGAAAATGATGATGTCATCTAAGTAGATCACACAGTTGGAAATCCCCGCTAGTACCTTGTTCATGAATCTCTGGAAGCAGCTGGGTACGTTCCGAAGCCCAAAAGGCCTCACCCGACACTGGTAAAGTCCATCTCTGGTTATGAATGCGGTCAGTGGTCGCGACTCCTATGCCAATGGTACCTGCCAGTAGCCCTTTTCTAGTTCGATCTTACTTAGATAAGGGGATTCACCTAAGCTCTCCAAGCAATCCTCGATGCGAGGGAGTGGGTAGAACTCAGGTTTTGTCACCGCATTCAATTTGCGGAAATCTATACATAGCCTATCCCCTCCTCCCTCTTTTGGCACTAGGACCACCGGTGATACCCATGGACTTTCACTCACTTTCCTAAATGATATCTAAGCTAAGCTGCAACTTTATCTGTTCCGACACCCTTTCAGTCGATTGGGGGTTTAACCGATAATAATTCTGGCGGATCGGACACGTTCCTGGGACCAAGTCAATCTTGTGTTCTGATAGTAGGGTGTGACCTATTGTGTCTCGCACTACCTGTGGGTGCTGTAGCAGGAGGTTCTTGACAACACCCCTTTTAACAGTGTCCAAAGCAGGAGTGACCAGCTTAAAGTTGGCCAGGGCCTCGGAATTGCTCTCGGGTGAGTGGATCTGGGTAACAGTACCCACCACATTGGCCCTTTGTTGATAGGGCTTAAGCAGGTTGATATGGACCCCCTTGGCTCGTCTTATGCCACAATCCACTGGGTAATTTAATTTACCCTTCTTCCCGAAAATCTTGTGGGGGCCCGTAAATTTTGTGCTTAACGGTCTCTGTTCTCCAGGGTGGAGAACCAGAACTTGGTCTCCCACTTCAAAACTTCGATCCTGGGCTTCACGATCTAGGTGACTTTCTGTGATGCCCTGTACCTTGACCTCGGAAGCCTTGGCAATTTCCCAGGCAGTTCGTAACTTAGCCTGTATATCTGGCAGCTCTTCCACCCAGGAGGCCTTGGAGGAGTCCTTCCAAGCTTCATGGAGTATGTCAAGTAGCCCACGTGTGGAGTGAGCGTACAGTAACTCAAAAGGGCTGTATCCTGTGGTTTCTGAGTGTGCCTGGCGTAGGGCGAACAAGACATAAGGCAACTTCTCCTCCCAATCCGAAAAGCCAGTCTCCCCTAACTTCGTCAAGACTGTTTTTAGCGTTTGGTGGGAGTGCTCCACGAGTCCTTGGCTTTCTGGATGATATGCATAGAGGTCTGGTGGTGGACACCATGGTACTCCGTTGCTGCCTTAAACTCTCTTGCCATGAAGTGAGAGCCATTATCCGACTGGACTGTGGCTGGGAACCCAAACCTACAAAAAAATTTTGTCAGTCCTCTGACAGCGTGACTGGCATTGGCGCACCTGGTCGGTACAGCTTCAAGGTAGCGCGTGAACCGATCAATCATGGTTAATAAGAAACGATTTCCACGCTTACTACGGGGCAGGGGACCCACATAATCCACTGGTACATCATGGAAGAGGATACCTGCAGATGGAATGGGATGGAGAGGAGCCCTCGGCACCACCTGGTTTGGGTTACCGGCAACTTGGCACGGATGGCAGGAAGCTACGTAAGCCTTAACATTCTTCTGCAATCTCGGCCAGAAAAAATGAGGCTGGATCAGGTGGGTAGTGCGTTTCACACCAAAGTGACCTCCCAATCCCTCATGGGCCATATGGAGCACCGCCAAGCGGAGATTACGGGGAACAACTACTTGCCAGCGAAGGGCTTCTGCAGGATCGTGAGGGCCTCGGTTGACTCTGAAAGGCACCCCTTCCAACAACTGAGATTTGACAAGCTCCGTCCGACTCCCGAGGTCCTCTGGGGTAATGGACTCTTCTCCCTCAGACTCCCCCGAGATCCCTTGGCTAGTATTTGGGTTAGCTTCATTCCCTGTGGTGGTGAGCAGCACCGCTCCTTCCGAATAGGCTTCCGGGGTACGAGGCTCAGACTCATTGCTATAGGAGGAAGGCTCTCGCGCCACCTCACTTAGCCAAGGTACTTCTCCAAGGTCAATGTCAGCTAGCCATTTGTCTTCTTCAGGAGGGGCGTTCTCAGTCCCGGGCTCCGACTCGACTGCTTTCATGCACCTGAGGGGCACGCACTGTATGCCTCTTAGGAGGTCTTGTCCCAAGAGCAAGTCATAGCCTTCATGCCCGAGATCGCTCACTACCCTTAGCCTGTACCTTTTGCTGAGCTGGGGCGTGGTCACTCTCAACTCCACAGTAGGAAGATCCTTAGTGACTCCTTCGATCCAACGGACTGTCATGCGATTGTCCTGCTGAACTTTGGCACCGATAGGCACTTGCTGCCATAAGATTAGTGAAACGTCTGCATCAGTATCCTGTAATGCTCTGACTGACTGCGAAGAGCCGTCTCCTTCAGGCAGAGCTACTGTGATCTCCCCAACAGCAGGCTGTCTTTTGGGAGCTTCACGGATAGAGATTGAGAGGGCAGCTGGAGAAAAGGCTGAGGATTTGCTGGGATATAGTGAGTAGTTCTTTGTGTGTCCGTAGCACTTACATACCTCGCAGTATGCACTGGCATAGTTCGGCTTCGCCACCTTAACCTTGGGCTTATTCTTCTGCTTCGTGGACTGAGTTAACTGACCAGATAGCTTCAGTCGACAGTTGGCTTCCAAGTGGTTAGATCTCCCGCAATGGCCAAACTTGGTAGGGGAGATTGGATTTTGCCGGGGCTTAGACTTACCCGATGGGACTGAGCCGGGGGGCCCTGAGTTGAACCGGACTAGCTCGTACTCATCAGTATACTCGCAGCATGCTCTAAACGTCGCTGGATTTTTCTCAGAGAAGTAAATTGAGAGCGCTGGTGGGGCGTTCCTGTGGAAATCCTCGATTTTGAAGAGCTCTAGGAGGTTGTCGTAAGTAGTGCACTTTACAGCCTCGACCCAAAGGGTGTTGAGCGTATCTTTCTGAAAACCCCAATCAGACCAAGATGTCGTGGGGGACTTGGTGAGCCTACGCCACTGACGGCGCCATTTTTCAGGACTTAGTTTATAGGCCTCAATCAAGGCCTTCCTGACGGCCTCAAAATTACCCTGTTTATCGGCGGGGAGCGCAGCATGAGCATTCTTCCCTTTCCCCGCCATATGCTTTGACAGTAGTAGAGCCTTCATATCCTCCGCTACGGCACACGTCTGAAACACGGACTCCACCTCATTTAGCCACCTCACAGGATCTTTGTCGTCCCACTGAGGAATGAGTGTGTGGACAGGCATGGAGGGGAAGCTTTGGCTATTTTGAGTGCCGTTGGGGTGAGGGCTGTTTAGCCGTGCTAGCTGGATATCCTGTTCCCGCATCTTCAATTCATGCTCTCGCTCTCTCTCTCTCTCTCTCAAACTCTTCCTGCTCGACCTTCCTCCGGGCATTGACCCCATTCACAAGCTCCCGCACATAACCTTGCAATGCCTCTCCTTCGTAACCTTGTCGCTCTGCCAGGAACACAAAGTCCTGAATCTCCGCAGCAGTCATTTTGCTAATTTTATGGGTGAACCTCTATGCTAGACAAAATAAACTGGAATCACAACTATACAGTAGGTGACCCTCTGGGCTAGTCAGGAAAAATTAAGATCACAACTTTGGGTGACACTATGCTGGACGAAAAAAAATGGAATCACAACAATGGGTGAATCTCTATGCTAGTCATAAGAAATGGAATCCCAACAATGGGTGAATCTCTGTGCTAGTCTTAAAAAAATGGAATCACAACAATGGGTGAATCTCTATGCTAGTCATAAGAAATGGAATTACAACAATGGGTGAATCTCTATGCTAGTCATAAAAAGAAATGGAATCACAACAATGGGTGAATCTCTATGCTAGTCATATAAAATGGAATCACAACAATGGGTGAATCTCTATGCTAGTCATAAAAAGAAAAGGAATCACAACAATGGGTGAATCTCTATGCTAGTCATATAAAAATGGAATCACAACAATGAATGACCCTCTATGCTAGTCATAAATAAATGGAATCACAACAATGACTTACCCTCTATGCTAGTCATAAATAAATGAAATCACAACAATGAATGACCCTCTATGCTAGTCATAAATAAATGGAATCACAACAATGAATGACCCTCTATACTAGTCATAAATGAATGGAATCACAACAATGGATGACCCTCTATGCTAGTCATATAAAAATGGAATCACAACAATGAATGACCCTCTATGCTAGTCATAAATAAATAGAATCACAGCAATGAATGACCCTCTATGCTAGTCATAAATAAATGGATTTGTAAAAATGTGTGGGTGCGTTCTTGCAACACCACTACTTGCAACTCTGTGACTTTAAAGCGAAGTTTGTATTTATACTTAAAGTATAATAAATTAAATAAAACAATGTCACTGATATTGCTTAATGCTTCGTTAAGAACATCAGCCCCTTTACATACTTTCCTTTTAATAAAAAGAAAATGAGTTTAAGAAATTACACTTCCCAAATATTTTATCTAAATGATCCTATACCCTAACTGAAAAAATTTAAATTGAATGTGATATCATAAATCCTTTATCTTTAGGTTAACAATGTAACACAATCCTACGAAAATTATCCCTTTAAAAAATGTACATAAGAATAATATCCCACGAAAAAGTAATAAAATGAAATTACATACCCTTACTGTTAAAAGAAAAAATTTAAACAAGGAATGCCACATGTTCTTACCGTTACTCTACAGAATTATACCTCACTAGAAATTAACACGTGTTTTAGTCGACCACGTTTTTCATAAAATGTCGTAAACTTCAATTCACTTAGTTTTAACACAAAATTAACCATTCACTCATTGCACAATATATATAAATGAAAAAATTTATCCCTTCCAAAAATGTATACAAAATAGTATCCCACGAGAAGTAATAAAATGAAATTGAATAGCCTTACTGTCAATAGACAAATCGAAATAAGGAACGCCACGTTTTCTTACCGTTACCAACACAGGAATTAGGACTCACTGGAAATTATCACATGTTTTAGTCTACCACGTTTGTTGTCCTAAAATTTCGTAAATTTCACTTTACTTTT
>NC_090751.1:50240001-50242501 GCF_036898095.1 Palaemon carinicauda
ACAATGGAAAAATACCATTTGGGTCTACACCTCCATAAGCATCAAGGTCCATCAACAGAGCTTTAATTTCACGAGATCGAAAAGCTAAACTAGTTAGTTTAGCCTCAGGAAAACATGAATGAGGAAGTTCAAGTTTTTCATTACTCTGTTTACTGTCAAAAACATCAGCCAAAAGGGTTGCCTTTTCCTTTGGACAGTGAGAGACTGAGCCATCTGGTTTAAGTAAAGGAGGAACTGTTGCATTTACACCAAAGAGTGGTGGTCTACACTTAGTAGACCACCATTTATGTTCCTGAGTTGTACCAGAAAGGGTTTCTTTTGTGATTAAATTGTACTCATTTTCAGTTGAGGCATAAACTCTCTGAGCAAAAGCTCGAAGCTGAGTATAGTTATTCCAGGTAAAATCTGATCTGTTACCCTTCCAAAGATGATAGGCCTCCTGCTTCTCCAAATAAACACATCTACAATCATCATTGAACCACGGTTTGTCCTTCACTAGGTACCTTAGCACACGAGAAGGGATACGCCTATCAATTATGTTGACTACATTCTCATTCAAAGGGACAACAGGATGTACACTACTATATAATTGTGACCAATTCAAGAACAAAAGATCATGCAAAATCCCATTCCAGTCTGCTTGGGATTTTATATAAGTTTTACAAGAGTATGATATATTAGGAACAGATTGCTCAGTCTTCACTACTGATGAAATCAAGGCATAACCAGATATCCCGACTGAAGAACCAACCTTACTAGTTATAACGCCAGGGGAGTCAGTGTATACAAGGTCCAATGTCACGTATGGAGGGGTAAGTGGGAACACTTTTGAAAACTACCTTTTCAGGCACCACATGTATGTGTGCTGATGTTCAGACACTGTGCCATTAATAATGCTTTGTATCACAACTGTGTTAGATTTAACCATCTTTATTTGGCACGGACCCAAATACGCTGGGTTTAGTTTGTATTTCCTAGGTTGTAATTGTTTCAAATACACTCGATCACCCACAAATACTTTTACTGGTGTGGTTTTGAACCGACCATCATAATTTGTTCTGTGTTTTTTATTAGCTCTTTTCAAAAACCTTTCAGTGGTGTTCATTGCTCTCCTCAATAGATTTAATAAATATACACGGTATTGCTCAGTTGAATAATTTGGCAATTGTTGCAAATTAATGAGGACTGTATATGGTAACACAAGATCCTATCCATACACTAAAAAGAGAGGTGTTTCCCTGAGCGAAGCATTATATGTAATGTTCAAAGCTAGCTCAGCTGTAGGAAGCAGGGCGTGCAAATGAAGGGTGTCATCAGCCGCTAAGTAACGTAAAATTCGTTCTACTTCCCTATTATGCTATTCCACTAAACCATTTGCTGAAGGCCTATATGCGGTCACTGAAAAGTGTTCAATTTTCATCAAGTCCATGACCGATTTCACCAACTTATTTATAAACTTGAGACCATTATCACTTATCAAAATTTTTGGGCAACCAAACCTAGTAATGAAAGCACCTGGGCTAATGAATTTGCCGATTTATTCAAACCTTGCGTAAGTATGAGTGTACCGAGTAAATGCATCCACAAATACACATATACACTTATGTTGTGTTAAACCAGTAGGAAATGGTCCTACCACATCCATATGCACTCTATAAAATTTAATAGGAATCATACGCCACTTTCTGGCTTCCAGTACAGTGTTTTTATGTTCTTTGAAACAGTTACATGCATTCCAGCCTTTTATGTAATTCTATATAGATTTTTTCATTCCTAACCAAAAGAAGAATTCGCCAGTTCTCCTTAATGTTCTATCAATCCCTAAATGCCCTGAATACGGACTTGAATGTGGATGGCTCGATTAATTGAAGAGGAAGGGAGAACTACCCGTGCACAAATTCCCCTCCCCTCTTCTCGTAAGCACAATATATAAGATATAATTTTCTATAAAAAAAATTCTCATGAGGCATATTAAAAAATGACAGCTAACTCTCCAATTCCCCTTTAATCACTGCTAGCACTCTTTCCATCCATTCCTCTTTTTTCTGTCCCTCTCGGACTTTTTTTGTCCCAACCTCCCAAGTCAATCAAACCTGTATCATCAGGGCATTCATTCTGGACATCCCTGGTCATGTCCTCGGCCACCCACATATATTCACCTTTGCCCCTCATATCTCTCTCTCTCTCTCTCCCCTCTCTCTCTCTCTCTCTCTCTCTCTCTCTCTCTCTCTCTCTCTCTCTCTCTCTCCTCCCGTCTTCTGAATGCTCATCGGGAGAATTCACATCCTTTTCTCCATTTTCTCTATTTTGATGGGAGTCTTCTATATTTTGGTTTCGTTCTTCGTTCCTCTTTTGTGCCCTAGTTGTTATTCCTATTACTGTCCCTCTAGAGACAGCATCAGCTACCTTGTATGTGGTGAAAACCCTTTATATTAAACTCTAACAGTCTCTCAATCCATCTCACTTCTATAGTCTTTGAGTGATTTCGCCCGGGGCTTTG
>NC_090751.1:50252501-50270001 GCF_036898095.1 Palaemon carinicauda
GAATTGAAGACTCGTAAATATATTCGTGGCCAAGTAACGCGGTTGTTTAATGAACATGATAAATTCACGAGTATGAATAAAACTGAGTGCAAGGCTGTTCAAATTAAACTAGTATCGTACAGTGATCAGTTGAACAGTCTTAATGATGTAATCCAGAAGTCTTTGTATGGAGACGGGAAAAATGAAGAGGAGTTCTTATTAGAATTGCAGTCTTGTGATGATTACTCAGATAAATTAAATACCTGTTTTGCTGTTTTGCAATTGATGTTTTCTAAGCCTGAGGCCAAGGATTCTGAGACCGCAAGAAGTCTCTTGAAGAGTCCTGTAGTTCCACTTCCGGTTTACGGTAGCACCGAAAGTGAAAATGTTGAAAAATTTCTTGTTGAGTTTGAATCGGCTATTGCCACATATTCTTACACTGAGAGAGATAAACTATTACTTCTCAAGCAACAGGTATCAGGCAGAGCCTCAATTTTACTCGAGAATCTTGAAATTTCAAAGCAGACCTATACTAATGCTAAAAATTGCTTAAAGAAGCACTGGCTTCTCGGTCGCTGCAGAAATACAATGTAATTAAGCAATTAAGTGAAATGAAGCTTGAGTACGGCACTGATCCTTTTTCCTATATTGGAAATATTACTAATGTAACAACATTTTCTACATTGGAAATCAAAGTAGATTATATTTTGCAGTATTTCATCTGGCAAGGCATGAATGACTCCTTTAAAGCTCAGCTAATAAATGTGACTAATCATGTACGTCCATCACTTGAGGAGATGAAGGAAAAATTCTTTGAAGCATCTGAACGTTATATGGACGTCACAAGGAAGTTTAATGAAAGGAGGAGACAATGAGGAAAATCTTCTACATCACTTGCAGTTAATGTTAAATATGAGGGTAATGAAACTTAACAGAATTAGTACTGCTGACGCCGCTTCTCCGAGGAAAAGGTGCACTCTTTGCCAGGAAAACCATGCAACACATAAGTGTATAAAATATAAAGAACCTGAGCATAAGCTGAGACGCTTAGAAGAACTTAATGGTTGCAAGAAATGTGCTAACATTGGACATACCACTGACAAATGCAAGTTAAAATTCTTTAAGAAATGCTATTTTTGTAAGGGTTGGCATTTTTCATTTTTGTGTGATCATCAAGGTGAAAAATCTCATGATGAAAAACTACAAGTGAATGCGAGAGGTAGCAAGGAAGTAAAAGCAGGTAATTCAAAACACAGGGAAACCTCAAGAGATGTAATGATTATAACTAAAGCTTTGCATACCACTGATGGCGCCTCTGTTTTGCCAACTATTACCTGTGAAATGTTGAGTGGAGCCCTTGTTAGAGGTTTGAAGGACTGTGGCTGTCAGACCAGTTTTGTAACTGAAAAACTTGCAAGTGATAGTAGGTTGAAAGTGTTAAAAGATAATGTCTCTTTAACAGTCAATGGTTTTAATTCAAGTAAGAAGTATAAATCCAAGATAGTTTAATTAAAGTGCAACTTTGATGATAAGGCTTGTGTAATACATGCATTGTGTGTACCAAGCATAGATATAAATTTGTCATTGCCAGGAATTTCAGAAGTGGCCGGGGCCTTTGCCAAAAAAGGCTTCAAACTAGCTGATAAATATTTGACTGATGGTAGTGATAAAATAAAGGATATTGACTTGATACTCTGTACAAATGATGCCCATTGTTTATTAGATTTTTCAGTAAAATTTGGCAATGATCACCCATATGTTTATTTGGGATCAGCAGCAGGAGTGATGTTAATGGGTAATGTCAAGGTTATGCAACAGAATCTACCTTATCTTTCAAATGATTTTTCTTGTTCTCGGTGTTCGGAGCATTCTCGCACGGTTGCCGATTATGGGGAAACATGTGAGTTAAATGGAAAAAAGTCCGCTGTATTTGATGGCATAGATGAATGCTGCAAGTATATTGGATTTGGTAGTTCTGTGTGTGAGCCAAGGGGCTTAAGTTTGGAATGCGAGGTGGAGGTTCAAGCTAACTTCGTTATTCTAAATGAAAAATGTATGATTGAAAAATCAGAGCCGAGACGTAAAACTGACAAGATGCTGCGGTCTGTGTATGAAAAATCTATTAGTGAACCAGACCATGAAGATGGAATCTTGATGTCAGATTGTAATGGAAATTTGATTAAGTTCAACCTTGATAACATAAGGAAAAGTGTTGGATTCTCATTCGTGAGTGGAATGGACAACCCAGCTGACAAAATTACACTATGTCTGTCATTCAAAAGCTTAATGAAGTGTAATTACCATAAGGGTCCCAATATACGTGATCTAGATCAAGCTAGTAAAAGTGACTTTTTAGGTTTCAAGTTACCAATAGTCGAGAATTTAGAAACCATTGAGGCATATAGTGCATCAACCAGTATAAAAGAAAGCCTAACTGTAAAACTAGAGCACTTAATACCTCTAGAGAGATATTCAAATATTAATAAGTTGATATCTGTACATGCGAAAGTTCTGGAATGCTGGGATCGATGGAAAGGGTTTATAAACAAGTCACATGGCTTTGGTAAGAAGGACCTCCGCACTAAGGCTTTGACTCAAATAATCTCTAGGGAACAACAAATACATTTTCCAGATGTTATTGACTATTTAAGTAGTAACTCTAAAACCAAGATGGCTATGCCTAATTTGATATCACAGTTGAATTTGTATCCAGACACTCATAATTTAATAAGAGTGAATTGTAAATTTAATGAGAAGCGCAGTGTAACCAACCAAACTTATCCTATTCTTTTATCAAGAGAGAGTACTCTAACAAAACTTATTATATTGGATGAACATTTGCTTTTGAAACATGCTGGTTGCTATGCCCTTTTGACAGAATTACGTAGGAAATTCTGGATACCAAAATTCTTCTCAACAGTTAAAAGGATTCTGAAGGAATGTGTTGTATGCCGGAGATATAACCAAAGACCTGTCAAACTTAATCAATCAGCCTATAGGGAATTTAGATTGAGTCCATCTGATAAACCTTTTGGTAATGTATACCTTGATTATTGTGGTCCATTTTATGTGAGACAAGGGAAAGATAAAGTAAGGTTTGGATCCTTGTTATTTCATGCATGTTCACACGAGCAGTTAATCTTAAGATCTGTATGGATATGACAGTTGAAGAGTTTTTGCGTGCTTTGTCACTGCATTCTTTTGAATATGGAGTCCCTCAGTTTATAGTAAGTGATTTGGGTACGCAAATAGTAGCAGGAGCCAATATTGTTCAGGATTTCCTGAAGGATGCCGAGACTGTTAAGTATTTAACTGATAATAATGTTGAGAAAGTCCATTTTCAACAGAACTATAAGGGCTGCAGTCAGCTTGGAGGATTGGTTGAGAGCGTAGTCAAAATGACAAAGCATATGATACGGAAGTCAATCAGAAATAATGTCATTGAATTTAGGGATTTTGAATATCTTGTTTGTCATGCTGTACATTTGATCAATAGAAGGCCGATTGCATTTAAAGAAGCATTAAGAGATTGTTCTAATAATGTACCAACCCCTATAACGCCAGAGGAACTTATTCATGGATATTCATTGGTCTCTTTGAATATTATTCCTGCATTACAAGCTGACCCTGATTCTGATAAGGATTTTCAGCTTGACTTTGATGTTGTACATAAAATTAAAACATCTTATGAGCAGCTGAAACAAATTAGAACTAACTTGCTGGAAATCTATCATCGGGAATTCATGAACACTTAATTAAACAAGCTACTGATAAGAAGGATAGATATGCTCCTGTAAACCATAAACAAATCAGTATCGGCGATATTGTGCTGATTAAGGATGATGGATATAAACCTGTTAATTATCCTATGGGAATTGTCAAAGAAGTTTTCAAGAATATCAACGGAGAAGTAACTGCTGCGAAAGTTCTGAAGGGTAAAACCAATGAAATAACTAAAAGGCATGTTACTTCTTTAATACCACTCTTGAGGAAGGAGTCTGATGAGGATGCTGTAGGATCAGATGATGATGATGAGGATGCTGTAGCATCGAAAGAAGAGATTCCAGGCATAGACGTTTCTAGAAAACGTCCAGAGAGAAAAGCTGCTGAGATATCACGGCAAAAATTCAAAACCATTCTAAACGATGATATTTCAGACTAATATTTTTTTTTCTTTATTTGATCAAATTTACATAATTCTTATGTAAAATTTGATTTCTTCCCCGGGAGTGTTGAAAAATAAGTTATTTTTTGTTTTCTGTTTCTTTTTATAATATGGTAATTTGGTAAGTTTGTGAAGGATTGTTTTTATTTCAACATGCATTTTTAGTATTTAAATAATTTTTTGTTGACATAAAATGATGACAATTCCTTAATAACCTGTTAAAACTTAAGATGGTTTGGGTCGTTGAAGAGACTTGCTGCTCGTTATACATTTCTTACAGAAAGGAGAAGTGGACGGCTTTCCATGAAAATATAGTTAGTTCTTAGCCATCTTCACCAGTGACAACATTGGATTTGCTTGCCTCTTTATCATCATGGTGAAAAAATAAGTGATCTGTACCATGGATCCGCATCTTACGTTGCCTTCTTCTTGGAAGCCTCATCAAGAGCCAACACAGCAATTGTGATTTGTTTCATTTACAAACAGCATACACGGACAGTATGGGTTGTGAGGTACGTCATCATTTTTAAAGGTCATTTAAAATTTGTGATTTATAATCCATAGTTCATTTGATAATGAAAGTCCCTTGCTTTGGTTTTTAGCCCCCACAAATAAATATACCCTTGGATAATATTTATATCATTTACAATTTTATGGGATTGCCATATTATACTTTCCCAGTCATAGTTAAGAGATTCATTTTATATTCAGTTACTTTGTGCTGGTTAGATAATTTAAGTGTTGTATCTTATTTTGGTATTCTCTCATTTTGCCACTTTTACGTTAATTAATAGTTTGTTTACATTCGTTGCTTTACTACTTAGGTGGTTATTCGTTCGGCCTTACTGTAAATTTGGCTCGTTGTATACAAGTGATATACTTAATACGCAAAGTGGACCATTGCCTTTAGGCAATTATTATTTTGATAATTCTAAGTGAAATCCATTATTGATACAATACATATATTTGAATGGCATTCCTGTGTTTGAATAATTTATTAGCGGTTTTGATAGTTTAAGTTACCATTTGAAGTGTAACTAATATTTGGTATTTTATGCTTATCTAGGGGTTCTTGAAAATGGTAATTGGAAGTTGGAGATGCTTGACCATCGCTTTAACCTACATTTAAGGCGATCATCTTCGACAGCAGCAACAACAGCATTGGTTTTAATTTGAGCAGCAATACATGAAATCATTTTATTTTATCTTATTCAATTTCTTAGTTGTTTTTTGGTTGAAGTTTTAAAGTTCATAATTTTGTGAAGGTTGAATTAAAATAAGAAAATTGCTCTGTATTAATTATCCAATTACGTAGTAAATTTTTCAAGAGAGGGGCAGCAAATAAGATGGCATAATAATGGCATAAATGTTCACGGGATGTATTCAACTGAAGGATGGAAAGTCATGAAATTATTACAGTGTAATATAAACGGATGTAAGAATATAACTAAATCAATCATCATAGATAACGGACTATACTTTGTGGATATATACATATGATACCTTCAAATAATTACAGATTGGTGTTTACAAACTATTAGCCTGAAATCAAGAATGAAACAGCAATTTACTAAAAATTACTATAATATCATTACTTTTTAGCAACTAACCTTTTAATTATAAATGATCTGAAAACATGAAGTTTCATGATGAAATCCTATCCATATGACAAGACTTACCTCCGCTAATGACATTTGCGATGTTTATATACAGAAAAGAATTAAATAAAAAAAAAAAGTTTGCATTTGTCATATTTCCCTTTCTTTCTTTTCATACTTTTTTCTATTTTTCCTATATCTCTTGTTGAATTTTTTCATGATTTCTCGATTTTTCTCCTTACATAGCATACTTTCCCAACTCTGACAAAATGTTTGTAACTTTTTGCTTCAAAACAAAATAGTATCTGGTTTTGTAATAGTAATAATTAGAGTATGTAGGGTTGTCAACAAAATCCATAAAGCAATAATTGATGTCACCCAAATTTCAAGCATGGAACCCCACAAGGTGTGAACAAATCCTAACGGAATGTTTATTTTCAATCTGTAATCAATGTTGCCTTGAAACCACTCGCAGGTCAATCATACACGCCCCACCCCCAGTCATCACTTTGGTTTCGTTAATTGGAGGATAGATACGCGGGTTGTCGAGAATTTTACTTTTTCAAACCTTGCACCAAAGATGTTACATTGATATACGTTTATACATTGTGTTGTTAGAGAGAGAGAGAGAGAGAGAGAGAGAGAGAGAGAGAGAGAGAGAGAGAGAGAGAGAGAGAGAGAGAGAGAGAGAGTATAAATTAAATATATGATACTATAAGACTGACCCACGTGGCTAGAATGCTCATCCCATCCATGTACCAATTACCATAGCAAAGGAGCAATGCGATCAAATTTATTTATAAGTGGAACAAGCCCCGGCAGAGAAAGGACCATTAAAGAAGTAGAGCTCAAATGTACCATCAATAACTATCCATGAATTGGAGTAGCTGACTTGTAGAAGAAGGACGGACAAAGTCATGACGTTCAGAGATGTGATTGGCTACGAGATATACTTAGGCAACAGGTTTACACATTGAAAATCACTCGTGGATCCAGAAAAAGTTCATGGTAGTTAGGGGGGCACTAATTTACATGTACACACGCACACTCATACACTTGAAAACACACACAAACATACACACACATAGACACAGAAACACACACGCACATTCACACACACCCATATATATATATATATATATATATATATATATATATATATATATATATATATATATATATATATATACTCTTATGAAGCTGGTGTAGCATGAGAGAAAATATCTTATTCATGTATTTCATTTGTGTATTTAAGAGATGTATTGCCAGCTCGTAAGGTGACTTCCATTCTCGTAGGTTTGAGTAATGTATGTAATTTACATTAGACTTTCATCATTCATTTAATTTTATTTGCTTTCAATTCAGTATATGTTTATATATAAGTTACTTTTAACAATCTACTTTTTATTTCACGCAGTTTTCGTACAAAGTCTTATGTATAGTTAAGGTATGCTGTATAACCTGTGTGAAGTGTGAACATGAGGGATTATGTAATTTTATGTTTCCACATGGTTAGAAAGTGCATGAAAATTCCTGAGGTAGATTTACTCTTTTTTTTGATGTCACAAGAAGTATGTGCGTGGAGATAATTTTGAGAGAGTTGCCTCGACATGTGCGTTGGAACTTGCCTGCTACCTGACTATTTGTCAAATTTGGCTCCGTAAGCCTGCCACCACGTTTCCAGACCGTGTTCTGAAAGTATATAGAATAATTAAGTCAATATATATAACCCCAGGAATGCATAAGCAGCATCATGGTTCCAGCCTATCCCAATGAAAGATCCAAAGTACGTCTGCCCTCTCTCTTCTCAAGTGTGTGTCCTTTCAAACGTAAATAAGCTTTTTACCCAACGTATATTCTGTATAGTGTTGTTCATACATTGGTGAAATTATTGAATTGTTAACACTTTAATGATTAAGCACTAAATGAAATTTACATAAATGTAACTGTCACACTTACGTCTTTTGGTTTACTCGAGATTACCGAACAGTTTGGCAAAATAAACACAACCCTGTTTAATCTAAATCTCTCAGGGCCAGTTAAAAAAAGTTATATAACAATGTACTTACATTAACATACTACACTTGATTAAAGTGTTAACTATTTTCATTAATTATCAGAATTAGGCATTTTCATAAATTAATGCCCGTGAAACAAGTGATTGTATAATTTTTCATGGAGTAACATTTTCTTGTCTTAGTCTAAGGTTTTTTCAGATTTAATATTTCAAGGGATTCATTTCTGGTGTTAATTCTTTTGTGTTAACTTTTTATAGAATATTTTATAGAATATTTTTGTAAAGTGTAATGTTTTGATCCCCAATATTTCTTAACAGTGCTTTGTTCGTAATCCCTGATTAAGAACCGAAGTAAGATGTTGATTTTTCACTGGATCTTATAAAGTAATGTACTCACCCAGTTTTGTTTTTAGTGTTACGTAAGAGACCTTTTCTATATTCAGTGTTTTTTATATATTGCTGTCTGGGAGTTGCATAGTTTTCTCAGAGTTTCAGTACTATTTTCCAAATATTACAGACTTATGTAGTATAATCAGGTGAGTTCTGTAGCTCAGGAATTCATGTAATTAGATAGCCATAATATATATTTTTGGTGCCCAGACGCTCGGGATTGAGCGAGTCGGTTTTAAATACTAGTAATAGCAGAGCCATGTTTTCATTGAAGGTTGGAACGGTTTAGCTTTGATACGATTCTGTGTATTGTTTGAATATAATTTTGGATAGGTATAATTTTTTATAAAGTACAAGATGGCGCAACTATATGTCCAAAAATTTTTAGAAAAATAAATTCAGGAATTGTCAAAAGATAATGTAACTAAAGCTCAGTAGCTCTATTTCAATGACATGTGGTGGCCATAAAATTAATGGAAGGATTAAAGCCCAAATCAAGTGTCTAGCCTTAGAAGCGTTGACAAATTCAGGAAAGTTGTTGGAAGAAGATAATGTAGCAGATCTGAAACTTTTGGAGAAGGCTGAACTAGAATTTGTAGCTAAGAAAGTATCAGTTGACCCAGGAACTGAAGGCATGTAAGCAGAAAGAAATGTAGAGGCTGAGATTCGACGAATTGCAGCGGAAGAGGATTTGATTAAATGGAAGATGATGGCCGAACGGGAAGAAAGACGGAGAGAAGAGGCAAATTAAATTGCAAGACTGGAAGAAAGAGAGAACGAGAAAAAACAGAGAGAGAGAAGAGGCCAGAAAAATGGCAAAATATGCAAGGGAAATGGAAGCAATACAATAAGAAAGAGAGTTAGAAGAAGCGGGACACGCAAGGGAATTGGAAGTGTTGAATGATCGTGCAAGGTTGGCAATGAAGAGAGAGTTGGCACCTGCTTTGCACGATCATGCGTTCAATTTGACAAACGTACAAAGGTTAATTCCAAAATCCATAAAAGAAGCTCACGACGAATTCTTCAATAATTTTGAAATGGTTGCATTAACGATGGAATGACCAGAAGATGGTCTGTGTTATTGCAGGGTGTCTTGATTGGAAAAGGATGCAGTCCTTATCTTACCTTGTCTTAGGACCAGAGGGAGGACTATCAGGAAGTTAAAAGGAGTATGCTACAAGTGTATCAAATGACTCTGGATATCAAAATGAAAGATTCTGAGGTTTGCGGAAGGACGAGAAAAGGACTTTCCTGGATTACATTTATAAGGTAAAAAATGATTTAAGAGATAGATAGAGGCTGCTAACGTGAGAGATATGGCTGATATAGAAGAATTGATGGTGCTAAAATAATATAAGAAAAATGTATTCTTAAACATATTCGAGCGTACTTGAGAGAGAGAGAGAGAGAGAGAGAGAGAGAGAGAGAGAGAGAGAGAGAGAGAGAGAGAGAGAGAGAGAGGTGAAGAAACTTGATAAAGCATCTTCACTGAGTAAAGATTATAATATTATCAGTTGTAAACCCTCCTTGGGTATAAAGCTTCAACTGTCGTTCCAACCAAGTGTCAAGTATTGGCCAAACAATGGAAACCTGTTCAGTGATAACTATGTGAAAAATTTTAATAGTTACAGCTGAAGTACCGCTGGTACTGTTCCAAGAAAGAATGCAATGGTGCCAGGGCAACAATCGTCGAATCGTCCTTCTTCAAGTATCGTGAAAGACATGCAGAAGGTTAATATTGTCTGTCATAAGTGTGGCAAGAGAGGCCATATCAGTAGGGAATGTTGGTCAAACTAACTGAAAGCCGTCATCAAAGTGGTTAAGGATAATTCAACTCCACAGAATGCGAAGATGAAGAAATAATCGGTAAAGTACGATGAGGAAAATAAGCCAGCTAACGTTTACACGACGAACAGGACAACCCCAAAACAGTGTGGTTGCCTTTAACCCATATGTTTATTAAGGTATGTTAGCTGCGCTGGATGGAAGTAAGCAGATCCCTGTCAAGATATTGCACGACACGGGTTGTAACCATAATGAAGTGACACAGAGTGTACACCCATTGGTGGAACAGTATTTCGAAAGAGATTCAGTCTTTTTGAAGGGAATAGGAGGAGAGGAAGTTGACCTTATTTGCCAGTTGAAACTGTTTTGCAAATTGGTGACAGGTCATTTTGATTTTGCGGTATAGGATTCATTGGCTGTTCAAGGAGTAAAAGTCTTGCTGGGAAATGAAGTTAGTGGAGAACTGTTTGTGCCTTGTCCCATTTTAACCAAGAAACCATTGAAGTATAGTCCTACGACTGAACTCTTGAAGGACAACCCTTATCTGTTTCCTAATTGTTTGACGACTAGGAGTATGACAAAGAAAGTGGCTGCTGAAGAAGACAGAGAACTGATGTAGTGATGAACATGGAGAATTTATTAATAGAAGAAGAGGAATCCCTTGATGGTACGCAAGAGGAGAGCTCCCGAGTGAGTTCGAGAGAAGAAGAATGTTAGACGAATGAACAGGAAGCAATGGATTTGGAAGAAATAGAAAACCTAGCATTAGAAGTAGGATAAGTGAGTAAAAAGGGATGATAGAATTGCAACAAAAGGATACGACGTTAACAGAGTTATTGTACCTTGTGGGGGATGAGACAGAGGTGCTGCAGTCTGCAACCTGTTATTATCTTAAGGATGGGTTGCTTATGAGAAAGCATAGACCCACCGATATCCCTTGAAATGCCAAATGTGGGATCTACCGTCAGATATTGATCGCCGTAGCACATGTGACGGGACACCTGGGAGTAAGGAAGACAATGGAGAAGATTATGAAAGATTTTTTTTCACCTGACATGCAAAAGGATGTGAGCCAGTTTTGCTGTGCATGTCACGTTTGTTAGATGGCTTAAAAGCCTAACGAGAACATCAAGAAATCCCCCATACGGCCGATTGAATTGCGAGGAGAATCCTTCGGCAAAGTAATGATTGACCTAATAGGACAGTTACCAAGAACAAAGAAAGGTCCCAAATATATGTTAACCTTGATAGGTCCAGTCACGTGATACCCAGAAGACATACCTGTCAGGATCATCAGTGCCAAAGTAATCGCTGTGAAGTCATTAAACTCTTTTATTAAGTTTGGTGTTCCGGATATCGTTCAGAATGACCAAGGAACAAATTTCACGTCAAAATAGTTTCAGGATGAGATGAAACTGTAGGATGAGAAACAATAACTGTCTACTACCTATCACCTGGAGACCCAAGGTGCATTAAAGAGATTTCATGAAACCCAGAAAAATATGTTATGAAAGTACTGCAACGGAACTGGAAATGAATGGGACTTTGGACTACTGTAGAAGTACATAATGCTTATCAAGAAAGCATGGGATGTAGCTCTAATAAAATATGTTTGGACAAGAAGAATAAGGAGCGATTAAATTGTTGGTAGAAAAATCGAAGGATCGAAAGGAAACAGATGGAGAATATGTCAAGAACTTAAGTAAAAGGATTGGTGAGATGAGGAAATTTTCCCAGGAAAACCTTACATCGAATAAAGGAAAAATGAAGAAAAGGTTTTACACATGAAAAGCAAGGATAGACAGTTTGCGGTAGGACAACAGGTGTTGGTTTTCTTACAGATAAGAAGGTTTCTTCTCACCAACAAGTTTCAAGGACCTTTAAGGATTTTGGAGAAGATCAGTGACTTGACCTACGTTATCGAAACCACATGAAAAAAAATAAAATAAAAAAAAGTACACAAACTTACTGAAACTAGATTTGAGTGAAAACGAAACCGAGGCTTCACAGGTGCGTATGGCATAAACCATTCCCTCCTTGGAAGACGACAACTGATATGGGGTAAAGGATGCAAGTAAAGTGAATAATTCAACCATCATTCAGAACTTGGAAGGGAAATGAACTCCTCTGAGCAAGGAGCAGTAAGAGGAATTAAGCCGATTGATTAAAAGTTCTCCTTACATTGAATCAATGTTCCAAAATGATACGCTTCTAAAAACAGGAAAGACCGTTCAAACAATGCGTTTATCAACTGTTTCCATATAGCCTAAAGGAAAAGGTCATGAGAAAAGAAGTGGACTATTTGTTACAAAAGATTAGCTAAACAAAGTTCAAGCCCTTACAGTTCTCCAAATTTGTTCATGAAAAAACCAGACGGATCTTTCAGGATGTGTACGAATTACTGATAGTTTGATACGATCAGTGTGGCCGATAAATATCCATTGCCTCTCATAGACAACATCGGATAAGTGAGATTCCAAGATCAACTTGTTAAAAGGTTATTATCAAATTCCTTTGGACGACAACGCAAAACTATTGCCTGCCTTTATAACCTCGTTTGGGTTATATCAACACACCGTCATGCCAATTGGTCTATATTTCAACAAGGGATTGATATCGTTCTAAGATTGATTGAAGCAATAGGCGTATATCTAGACTATATTGTGATATATTCATCACACATGTGTATATATATATATATATATATATATATATATATATATATATATACATATATATACATATGCACACACACACACACACACACATATATATATATATATATATATATATATATATATATATATATATATATATATATATATATATATATATATATATATAGGCTATATACAGTATATATACACACACACACACACACACACACACACATATATATATATATATATATATATATATATATATCCGAATCTTGAAGAAGGTATTTCAAAAGCTCTGAGGAGCACACTTGACGATTGACCTGGAGAAGAGTGAATTTGGAAAAACAATAGTTCGGTAATTGGGATTTGAAATCAGAGGAGGACTAATCCCCTTGGTAGCAGCTAATGTCAAAGGAATAAGAAAAGCCTCACCCCTCACAACGAGGAAGCAATTACAATGATATCTACAGGTGGCAGAATTCTACAGACGTTTTTGGACGAACTTTTCGACTATAGTCGCTCCGTTGACGGATTTGACTAACCCAAGAAAAAATTTGTAAGGTCCAGTGAGTGCCAGGAATCATTCAACAGGATGAAGGCTATATTGAATTTGAAACCGATATTACAAGCACCGGATTTCAACAAGAAATTCCTTATATAAGTGGGTGCGCTGGATAATAGGATTGGAATTGTCTTATTGCAAGAAGATAGGGAAGGAATTTTTCACCCTGCTTTTTTTATGACGTCGAAGCTGAAGAAGCATCAACAAGCCTACTCGGGAACTGCTAGCACTAATCACCGCCATAAGCAAGTTAGAAGTTTACATGAACAGAACACAGAATGAAGAAATTACAGTTTATTCAGTTCACAATCCTTTAAGTTTTGTTAATAAGATGAAGAATAATAATCAAAGATTAACTAGGTGGTCATTATGTTTGCAACCATATTGTATTAATGGAAAGCATATACCAGATAAAGATAATATGGTTGCACACTATTTATCTCTGGCTGAATAAGTGGATTTAGGCCTGGAATAGATAATCTTTTTGGGGACAGCTATCTTACGAAGCAGGTCTGGCATAAGAGTAAATATTTTATTCATGTATTTCATTTGTGTAAGGTGAGTTCCACTCTCGTAGGCTTACGTACGTCATTCATTTAATTGTATTTTCATTCAATTCAGTATATGTAAATTTACGTCATTAGTGAACCCTCGTTTATCGCGGTAGATAGGTTCCAGACCCGGCCGCGATAGGTGAAAACGAAGTAGTGACACCATATTTACCTATTTATTTAACATGTATATTCGGACTTTTAAAACCTTCCCTTGTACGTAGTACTGTTAACAAACTACCCTTTAATGTACAGAACACTTAATGCATTTACTACAGTACCTTAAACTAAAACAGGCACAAATATTAAAGGTGATTTTATATCATGCGTTTCCTAAACACGCTAAAAAGCACGATAAAAAATGGCAACCAATGTTTTGTTTATGTTCATCTCTGATCATAATGAAGAAACAAACTCATTTAGTGTACACATATATGTATAGGTTAGTTTTTGCATCGATTATATTGATTATACAGTATGTTGATTTTGTTATTACCAATGTTTTACTTAATTTTTCTTAGGACTTCCAAATGAAATGTTTTTCTTTATGACGCCGCCTGAAACGACGGCTTCATAAAGTACTGTACGCTCAGTAAACAACCACGCTCAGAACAAAGAAGGCATTTAACGCGCATGATGAAAGTGATAAATAATGATATTTACAGTAAAAGCATTTACAAAATATGTTATTACAAATATAATTTACCGCATCTATATAAAATCATACAGTACATACTGTACGTAGCAAAGCAAGAAAACAATTTGAGAGAGAGAGAGAGAGAGAGAGAGAGAGAGAGAGAGAGAGAGAGAGAGAGAGAGAGAGATTGTTTTACGTACGTAAATGTAAATTTTAAACAAAAAAAATATGATAGGTTACAACATGTAGACTTTTAAAACCTTCCCTTTAACTTAATGCATACAGTACTAAACTATAAAACAGGCACAAATATTAAAATGTTAGAATATTAAAGTAAAAAATAAAGATTGTTACTGTACTCACCACGAAAGAAGTTCAAGAAAAACTTGAATGATGATGGCGATGAATTTGCTGCACAGTAGAAATGATGATGATGAAGCTGATGATGTCTTCTACTGTGCAGCCAATGATAGTATTTTACATCTCTTCAGACGGAGGTGTCTTTTCCTGGGACACTTCTTCAACTTCTTCAATTTCTTCCGAAGGCGTACTAGCAGGAGGAACTGGCTCTTTTTTGCGAGGCTGGAAGAACATTGTGATCGGAAGTTGCTGCCGCTGCTTCTTTTTTCGATCTAAGAGCATCCTGTAGGGAGTCATGATGTCATCGACCTTGTTGGAGAATTGCATAGAACAAACCATATCCTCGTCCCACTCTTGCAACATTTCTTTCACCTCCTTTATATGGTTGCAGACCTTGGCAAGCCGTTCTAGTGTTAAGCCCGTTTCTTCGACATTTTCTTGGGTCTCTTCCTGGTTTTCACTCTCTTCTTTGCTTGCCGATTTCGTCAGGTCTTCTAGGTCTGCGTCAGTTAGCGGCTGGGAATGGCAGTCCAACAACTCGTCGACGTCTTCAGTCGTCATGTCGCCAAACCCGTCACCTCCAATTATTGCAGCCAACTGCACAGATTTCCGTATTGCAGAGTGTTGAATCTCAGCAGGTGTAAATCCCTCGTCGTCGTAAACAATCTGGGGCCACAACTTCTTCCAGCTCGCATTCACGGTTGCAGGTTTTATCTCTTGCAGTGCCTTCTGAATATTCTTCAGGCACGTGGCTATGGTGTACTGCCGCCAGTACGCCTTCAAGTTACAATCTTCATCCTCATCATCTTGGGCAGCATCCACACACGCAACGAGGTCCGCCAAGGTATTCTTCGTGTAGAGGGCCTTGAACTCCCTGATAACCCCCTGGTCCATCGGTTGAATTAATGACGTGGTGTTGGGTGGCAGGAACTCAACCTGAACGCCCTCACGCGACAGGTCAGTTGCGTGTCCACCAGCGTTATCCATAAGGAGAAGGATCTTGAATGGCAAGCCCTTCTCTACGAGATATTCATTGACTTGCGGGATGAAACACTGGTGGAACCAGTTGGAGGTCAGCATCTTTGTAATCCATGCTTTTGGATTATGCATCCAGTACACGGGAAGGAGATTCTTATTCTTATTTTTCAAAGCGCGAGGATTTTTCCACTTATAAATAAGCCCCGGCTTTAGCAAAAATCCAGCAGCATTGCCACACATCACGAGGGTAACGTGATCCATGAATGCTTTAAAGCCAGAGGCTTTGGCTTCCTCTTTGAACAGGAAAGTTCGCGACGGCATTCTCTTCCAAAACAAGCCGGTCTCATCCATATTAAAGACTTGTTCCGGCTTGTATCCACCTTCGGCGATAATATTCTTGAACGTCTGGTTCACGTAAGTTTCAGCAGCAGCAGTGTCAGCCGAAGCAGCCTCGCCATGCAGGGAAACGCTTTTCAGGGCGAAGCGTTTCTGAAACTTCGCGAACCATCCTTTGCTGGCGAAAAAACGTTGTTTCTGAGGCTGGGAATCAGTGGATGTCCCTGGTTGAGGTTCATCTGCATCATCATCTTCTTCAGCATGGTTGCCGTCGTCGTCTTGAGGTTCCTTTGCAGCAAAATTCTCATACAAGCTCAAAGCCTTTGTTCAGATGGTGTTCGTATCCAAGGCTATGTTCTTCTTCTGGCAGTCGGCAATCCACACAGCTAAAGCACCTTCCATGCGTACGATCGTTTTATTACGCGTGGTAACGACTCGCTTCGCTGATCTGCTAAAGGTGATTGCAGACGTCTTTCTAATGTTCGCCTCGTCCTTCTTGATATAGCGAACGGTGGATTCGTTGATTCCAAAATGGCGCGCTGCGGCCGCGTAACTTCTACCGTCTTTCAACATATCGAGAAGCGTCACCTTCTGAGCAATCGTCATCATCCTTCGGTGGCGTTTAGGCTCACTACCAGCCTTAGTAGAAGCAAAACGCTTGGGAGCCATTGTACAGTAGGATTTAACAGAAAGTTCAACAAAATGTTCAACTTAAAACAGTCGCACACAGCACAGATTAAAGTTCACAAACTTAAGAACGTCTACTCAGCGATACGGCGTAAGAGAAAGTGGCCGCCGCAAGAACCTAGATGCTGCGGGTTGGAGATGCGGGCAAAACACCAATCACAGGCTAGATAACAAAACTTGAGTTCTGATTCGTCATCTATCAATGCTTGAACCAATCACAACCCGTCTTATATGATGCGTAGGTTACCAACTCAAAGTACAAGATACCCCGCGTATACTGTACGTACAGTATTAATAATAATAATAATAAATAATGATAATAATACAGTAATAATAATAATAATAATGATAATAATAATAACAATAATAATTTTATTAACAACAACAACAATGATAATAATAATAATAACAATAATAATAATAGCTTTACGTATGCTATTTTATGCTTTTGTTGTAGGATGTGTGTCTCTCTCTCTCCCTCTATCTCTCTCTCATACGCTTATTCGAAATGTGATTTTTGCAACAAAGAATATTATTGGATGCAGTACTACGTACGTATACATACGAAAGATTCATGGAAAAGAAGCACATCCATTACATTTGTAGTACAGTAGTAGCCATCAGCAGCCTTACACCATTCTAATATGGTATGACTGCATCTGATTTGCGTTTCATGTTCGATTTAATTTTATTACGTACTGTATACAGTACTGAATTATCGTATGATCACATTCTCTTTTTGTGTTTTATTTCTTTCTGTGCTGAATCATATATCATATGTAATGCAATGAACAA
>NC_090751.1:50283962-50291462 GCF_036898095.1 Palaemon carinicauda
CTGCTGCTCATGCATTCCTGGGTCTATATATATTAACTTGATTATTTTAGATCCTTCCAGGACATGGTCTGGAAGCTTGGGGGTAGGCTTACGTTATCAAAGTTGCCAATTAGTCAAGTAGCAAACAAGTTCCAATGCACATGGCGAGGCAGCTCTCTCTCAACTATCTCCGCCCATCTACTTCTCGTGAAAATAAGAAAAAGGAGTAAATGTACATAGAGAATTCTTGCACTTTCTAACTAAGTTAAATCATAAAATTACGTAATCCCTCGTGTTCATACCTCCTACAGGTTTTACAGCATATCTTAACATTATATAAGACTTCGTAACAGAAGTGAGTGAAATAAGTTTATTGTTATACTGTAAATGACGTAAATTTACATATACTGAATTGAATGAAAATACAATTAAATGAATGACGTACGTAAGCCTATGAGAGTGGAACTCACCTTACACAAATAAAATACATGAATAAAATATTTACTCTTATGCCAGACCTGCTTCGTAAGATAGCTGTCCCCAAAAAGATTATATATTCCAGGCCTAAATCCACTTATTCAGCCCGAAATAAATAGTGTGCAACCATATTATCTTTACCTGATATATGCTTTCCATTAATACAATATGGTTGCAAACATAATGACCACCTAGTTAATCTTTGATTATTATTCTTCATCTTATTAACAAAACTTAAAGGATTGTGAACTGAATAAACTGTAATTTCTTCATTCTGTGTTCTGTTCATGTAAACTTCTAACTTGCTTATGGCGGTGATTAGTGCTAGCAGTTCCCGAGTAGGCTTGTTGATGCTTCTTCAGCTTCGACGTCATATAAAAAGCAGGGTGAAAAATTTCTTCCCTATCTGCTTGCAATAAGACAGTTTCAATCCCATTATCCAGCGCACCCACTTAGATAAGGAATTTCTTGTTGAAATCCGGTGCTTGTAATATCGGTTTCATCCTGTTGAATGATTCCTGGCACTCACTGGACCTTACAAATTTTTTCTTGGGTTAGTTAAATCCGTCAACGGAGCGACTACAGTCGAAAAGTTCGTCAAAAAACGTCTGTAGAATTCTGCCATCTGTAGATATCATTGTAATTGCTTCCTCGTTGTGAGGGGTGAGGCTTTTCTTATTCCTTTGACATTAGCTGCTACCAAGGGGATTAGTCCTCTTCTGATTTCAAATCCCAATTACCGAACTATTATTTTTCCAATTTCACTCTTCTCCAGGTTAATCGTCAAGTGTGCTCCTCAGAGCTTTTGAAATACCTTCTTCAAGATTCGGATATATATATATATATATATATATATATATATATATATATATATATATATATATATATATATATATATATATATATATTATATATATATATATATATATATATATATATATATATATATATATATATATATATATATTATATATATATATATATATATTATATATATATATATATATATATATATATATATATATATATATATATATATATATATATATATATATATATATATACATGTGTGATGAATATATCACAATATAGTCTAGATATACGCCTACTGCTTCAATCAATCTTAGAAAGATATCAATCCCTTGTTGAAATATAGACCAATTGGCATGACGGTGTGTTGATATAACCCAAACGAGGTTATAAAGGCAGGCAATAGTTTTGCGTTGTCGTCCAAAGGAATTTGATAATAACCTTTTAACAAGTCGATCTTGGAATCTCACTTATCCGATGTTGTCTATGAGAGGCAATGGATATTTATTGGCCACACTGATCGTATCAAAATATCAGTAATTCGTACACATCCTGAAAGATCCGTTTGGTTTTTTCATGAGCAAATTGGGAGAACTGTAAGGGCTAGAACTTTGTTCAGCTAATCTTTTGTAACAAATAGTCCACTTCTTTTCTCAAGACCTTTTCCTTTATATGGAAACAGTTGAGAAATGCATTGTTTGAACGGTCTTTCCTGTTTTTTGAAGCGTATCATTTTGGAACATTGATTCAATGTAAAGGGAACTTTTAATCAATCGGCTTAATTCCTCTTATTGCTCCTTGTTCAAAGGAGTTCATTTCCCTTCCAAGTTCTGAATGATGGTTGAATTATTCACTTTACTTGCATCCTTTACCCCATATCCGTTGTCGTCTTCCAAGGAGGGAATGGTTTATGCCATACGCACCTGTGAAGCCTCGGTTTCGTTTTCACTCAAGTCTAGTTTCAGTAAGTTAATGTGTACTTTTTTTTATTTTCTCTTCCTCATGTGGTTTCGATAACGTAGGTCAAGTCACTGATCTTCTCCAAAATCCTTAATGGTCCTTGAAACTTGTTGGTCAGAAGAAACCTCCTTATCTGTAAGAAAACCAACACCTGTTGTCCTACCGCAAACTGTCTATCCTTGCTTTTCATGTGTAAAACCTTTTCTTCATTTTTCCTTTATTCGATATAAGGTTTTCCTGGGAAAATTTCCTCATCTCACTAATCCTTTTACTTAAGTTCTTGACATATTCTCCATCTGTTTCCTTTCGATCCTTCGATTTTTTACCAACAATTTAATCGCTCCTTGTTCTTCTTGTCCAAACATATTTTATTCGAGCTACATCCCATGCTTTCTTGATAAGCATTATGTACTTCTACAGTAGTCCAAAGTCCCATTCATTTCCAGTTTCGTTGCAGTACTTTGATAACATATTTTTCTGGGTTTCATGAAATCTCTTTAATGCACCTTGGGTCTCCAGGTGATAGGTAGTAGACAGAGATTGTTTCTCATCCTACAGTTTCATCTCATCCTGAAACAATTTTGACGTGAAATTTGTTCCTTGGTCATTCTGAACGATATCCAGAACACCAAACTTAATAAAAGAGTTTAGTAACTTCATAGCGATGACTTTGGCACTGATGATCCTGACAGGTATGGCTTCTGGGTATCACGTGACTGGACCTATCAAGGTTAACATATATTTGGGACCTTTCTTTGTTCTTGGTAACTGTCCTATTAGGTCAATCATTACTTTGCCGAAGGATTCTCCTCGCAATTCAATCGGGCATATGGGGGATTTCTTGATGTTCTCGTTATGCTTTTAAGCCATCTAACAAACGTGACATGCACAGCAAAACTGGCTCACATCCTTTTGCATGCCAGGTGAGAAAAAATCTTTCATAATCTTCTCCATTGTCTTCCTTACTCCCAGGTGTCCCGTCACATGTGCTACGGCGATCAATATCTGACGGTAGATCCCACATTCGGCATTTCAAGGGATATCGGTGGGTCTATGCTTTCTCATAAGCAACCCATCCTTAAGATAATAACAGGTTGCAGATTGCAGCACCTCTGTCTCATCCCCCACAAGGTAAAACAACTCTGTTAACGTCGTATCCTTTCGTTGCAATTCTATCATCCCTTTTTACTCACTTATCCTACTTCTAATGCTAGGTTTTCTATTTCTTCCAAATCCATTGCTTCCCTGTCTTCCTGTTCATTCGTCTAACGTTCTTCTTCTCTCGAACTCACTCGGGAGCTCTCCTCTTGCGTACCATTAAGGGATTCCTCTTCTTCTATTAATAAATTCTCCATGTTCATCACTACATCAGTTCTCTGTCTTCTTCAGCAGCCACTTTCTTTGTCATACTCCTAGTCATCAAACAACTAGGAAACAGATAAGGGTAGTCCTTCAAGAGTTCAGTCGTAGGACTATACTTCAATGGTTTCTTGGTTAAAATGGGACAGGGCACAAACAGCTCTCCACTAACTTTATTTCCCAGCAAGACTTGTACTCCTTGAACAGCCAATGAATCCTATACCGCAAAATCAAAATGACCTGTCACCAATTTGCAAAACAGTTTCAACTGGCAAATAAGGTCAACTTCCTCTCCTACTCCCTTCAAAAAGACTGAATCTCTTTCGAGATACTGTTCCACCAATGGGTGTACACTCTGTGTCACTTCATTATGGTTACAACCTGTGTCGTGCAATATATTGACAGGGATCCGCTTACTTCCATCCAGCGCAGCTAACATACCTTAATAAACATATGGGTTGAAGGCATCCACACTGTTTTGGGGTTGTCCTGTTCGTCGTGTAAACGTTACCTGGCTTATTTTCCTCATCGTACTTTATCGACTATTTCTTCATCTTCGCATTCTGTGGAGTTGAATTATCCTTAACCACTTGGGTGACTGCTTTCAGTTAGTTTGACCAACATTCCCTACTGATATGGCCTCTCTTGCCACACTTATGACAGACAATAATAACCTTCTGCATGTCTTTCACGATACTTGAAGAAGGACGATTCGACGATTGTTGCCCTGGCACTATTGCATTCTTTCTTGGAACAGTACCAGCGGTACTTCAGCTGTAACTATTACAATTTTTCACATTGTTATTACTGAACAGGTTTCCATTGTTTGGCCAATACTTGACACTTGGTCGGAACGACAGTTGAAGCTTTATACCCGAGGAGGGTTTACAACTGATAATATTATAATCTTCACTCAGTGAAGCTGCTTTATCAAGTTTCTTCACCTCTCTCTCTCTCTCTCTCTCTCTCTCTCTCTCTCTCTCTCTCTCTCTCTCTCTCTCTCTCTCTCAAGTACGTTGGAATATGTTTAAGAATACCTTTTTCTTATATAATTTTAGCACCATCAATTCTTCTATATCAGCCATATCTCTCACGTTAGCAGCCTCTATCTATCTCTTAAATAATTTTGTACCTTATAAATGTAATCCAGGAAAGTCCTTTTCTCGTCCTTCCGCAAACTTCAGAATCTTTCATTATGATATCCAGAGTCATTTGATACACTTGTAGCATACTCCTTTTAACTTCCTGATAGTCCTTCCTCTGGTCCTAAGACAAGGTCTTCCTTTTCCAATCAAGACACCCTGCAATAACATAGACCATCTTCTGGTCATTCCATCGTTAATGCAACCATTTCAAAATGATTGAAGAATTCGTCGTGAGCTTCTTTTATGGATTTTGGAATTAACCTTTGTACGTTTGTCAAATTAAACGCATGATCGTGCAAAGCAGGTGCCAACTCTCTCTTCATTGCCAACCTTGCACGATCATTCAACACTTCCAATTCCCTTCCGTGTCCCGCTTCTTCTAACTCTCTTTCTTATTGTATTGCTTCCATTTCCTTTGCATATTTTGCCATTTTTCTGGCCTCTTCTCTCTCTCTCTGTTTTTTCTCGTTCTCTCTTTCTTCCAGTCTTGCAATTTAATTTGCCTCTTCTCTCCGTCTTTCTTCCCGTTCGGCCATCATCTTCCATTTAATCAAATCCTCTTCCGCTGCAATTCGTCGAATCTCATCCTCTACATTTCTTTCTGCTTACATGCCTTCAGTTCCTGGGTCAACTGATACTTCCTTAGCTACAAATTCTAGTTCAGCCTTCTCCAAAAGTTTCAGATCTGCTACATTATCTTCTTCCAACAACTTTCCTGAATTTGTCAACGCTTCTAAGGCTAGACACTTGATTTGGGCTTTAATCCTTCCATTAATTTTATGGCCACCACATGTCATTGAAATAGAGCTACTGAGCTTTAGTTACATTATCTTTTGACAATTCCTGAATAATTTATTTTTCTAAAAACTTTTGGACATATAGTTGCGCTATCTTGTACTTTATGAAAAAAAATATACCTCTCCAAAATTATAGGCAAACAATACACAGAATCGTATCAAAGCTAAACCGTTCAAACCTACAATGAAAACATGGCTCTGCTATTACTAGTATTTAAAACCGACTCGCTCAATCCTGAGCATCTGGACACCAAAAATATATATTATGGCTATCTAATTACATGAATTCCTGAGCTACAGAACTCACCTGATTATATTACATAAGTCTGTAACATTTGGAAAATAGTACTGGAACTCTGAGAAAACTATGCAACTCTCAGACAGCAATATATAAAAACACTGAATATAAAAAAGGTCTCTTACGTAACACTAAAAACAAAACTGGGTGAGTACATTACTTTATAAGATCCAGTGAAAAATCAACCTCTTACTTCGGTTCTTAATCAGGGATTATGAACAAAGCACTGTTAAGAAATATTGGGATCAAAACATTACACTCTTTACAAAAATATTCTATAAAATATTCTATAAAAAGTTAACAACACAAAAGAATTAACACCAGAAATAAATCCCTTGAAATATTAAATCTGAAAAAAAACCTTAGACTAAGACAAGAAAATGTTACTCCATGAAAAATTATACAATCACTTGTTTCACGGGCATTAATTTATGAAAATGCCTAATTCTGATAATCAATGAAAATAGTTAACACTTTAATCAAGTGTAGTGTGTTAATGTAAGTACATTGTTATGTGAATTTTTTAACTGGCCCTAAGAGATTTAGATTAAACAGGGTTGTGTTTATTTTGCTTAACTGTTCGGTAATCTCGAGTAAACCAAAAGACGTAAGTGTGAAAGTTACATTTATGTAAATTTCATTTAGTGCTTAATCATTAGTGTTAACAATTCAATAATTTCACCAATGTATGAACAACACTATACAGAATATACGTTGGGTAAAAAGCTTATTTACGTTTGAAAGGACACACACTTGAGAAGAGAGAGGGCAGACGTACTTTGGATATTTCATTGGGATAGGCTGGAACCATGATGCTGCTTATGCATTCCTGGGGGTATATATATTGACTTAATTATTCTATATACTTTCAGAACACGGTCTGGAAACATGGTGGCAGGCTTACGGAGCCAAATTTGCCAAATAGTCAGGTAGCAGGCAAGTTCCAACCCACATGTCGAGGCAACCCTCTCAATATTATCTCCATGCACATACTTCTTGTGACATTAAAAAAAGAGAGTAAATCTACCTCAAGAATTTTCATGCACTTTCTAACCACGTGGAAACATAAAATTACATAATCCCTCATGTTAATACTTCACACAGGTTATACAGCATACCTTAACATTACATAAGACTTTGTACGACAACTGCGTGAAATAAAAAGTAGATTGTTAAAAGTAACTTATATATATACATATACTAAATTGACAGCAAATAAAATTAAATGAATGACGAAAGTCGAATGTAAATTACATACATTACTCAAACCTACGATAATGGAAGTCACCTTACGAGCTGGCAATACATCTCTTAAATACACAAATGAAATACATGAATAAGATATTTTCTCTCATGCTACACCAGCTTCATAAGAGTATATATATATATGTATATATATATATATATATATATATATATATATATATATATATATATATATATATATATATGGGTGTGTGTGTATGTGCGTGTGTGTTTCTGTGTCTATGTGTGTGTGTTTGTGTGTGTTTAAGTGTATGAGTGTGCGTGTGTATATGTAAATTAGTGCCCCCCTAACTATCATGAACTTTTTCTGGATCCATGTGTGATTTTCAATGTGTAAACCTGTTGCCTAAGTATATCTCGTAGCCAATCACATCTCTGAACGTCATGACTTTGTCCGTCCTTTTTCTAC
>NC_090751.1:50301462-50303962 GCF_036898095.1 Palaemon carinicauda
TTCTTACAATATATTAATTCTTTTGACACTTTCCAATTAATGGTGTGATTACAGTTATACATATGCTAAAACAAACTGCTTGTTTAAGATGAAAAGCTTTGACGTCAACTCCCTATTCACGAAGGTGCCAATAGATGAACTACTAGAATTTCTCCAGGAAGAAATTGAAAACTATAATTTCTCTGTTGACTCTAACACCATGGTAAAATTAATAGAGCTATGTATCAAGGGTTGCAAATTTGTCTTCGGAAAGAAATACTATGAAAAAAAATTTGGTATGGCAATGCACAACCCTTTATCACCATTGTTGAGTAATCTACATATGGATTTTTTTTAAACCAGGTACCTTCCAAGAATGCTACCTATTGGCATCCTTTGGGTAAGGTATGTTGACGATATATTCTGTGCTTGGCCCATCAACAAAGATGAAAAAATGTTTTTAACACCAAAAAATTTAGTGCCAACTATGAAATTTGAAAGATAAAAGTCAATGACAATGCTTCTGTACATATACCTGACAAATTCAGGTTTTCTGTACTTAGAATTGAAATCAACCACTCTTTACCATTGGTAGGTTTGGGACTTGGCATTCGATTAATGATAAATTTCTGCACATTAAAACATGTTTTTCATATTTCAAATATGCAATATATATTAATACATTAAAGTTTAGATTCTCTTAACGACCTCGGGATCAAAGCCCCAGGCGAAATCACTCAAAGACTATAGAAGTGAGATGGATTGAGAGACTGTTAGAGTTTAATATAAAGGGTTTTCACCACATACAAGGCAGCTGATGCTGTCTCTAGAGGGACAGTAATAGGAGTAACAACTAGGGCACAAAAGAGGAACGAAGAACGAAACCAAAATATTGAAGACTCCCATCAAAATAGAGAAAATGGAGAAAAGGATGTGAATTCTCCCGATGAGCATTCAGAAGACGGGAGGAGAGAGAGAGAGAGAGAGAGAGAGAGAGAGAGAGAGAGAGATATGAGGGGCAAAGGTGAATATATGTGGGTGGCCGAGGACATGACCAGGGGTGTCCAGAATGAGTGCCCTAATGATGCAGGTGAGATTGACTTGGGAGGTTGGGACATAAAAAAAGTCCGAGAGGGACAGAAAAAAAGAGGAATGGATGGAAAGAGTGCTAGCAGTGATTAAAGGGGAATTGGAGAGTTAGCTGTCATTTTTTAATATGCCTCATGAGAATTTTTTTTATAGAAAATTATATCTTATATATTGTGCTTACGAGAAGAGGGGAGGGGAATTTGTGCACGGGTAGTTCTCCCTTCCTCTTCAATTAATCGAGCCATCCACATTCAAGTCCGTATTTAGGGCATTTAGGGATTGATAGACCATTAAGGAGAGCAGGCAAATTCTTCTTTTGGTTAGGAATGAAAAAATCTATAGAGAATTACATAAAAGGCTGGAATGCATGTAACTATTTCAAAGAACATAAAAACACTGTACTGGAAGCCAGAAAGTGGCGTGTGATTCCTATTAAATTTTATAGAGTGCATATGGATGTGGTAGGACCATTTCCTACTGGTTTAACACAACATAAGTGTATATGTGTATTTGTGGATGCATTTACTCGGTACACTCATACTTACGCAATGTTGAATAAATCGGCAAATTCATTAGCCCAGGTGCTTTCATTACTAGGTTTGGTTGCCCAAAAATTTTGATAAGTGATAATGGTCTCAAGTTTATAAATAAGTTGGTGAAATCGGTCATGGACTTGATGAAAATTGAACACTTTTCAGTGACCGCATATAGGCCTTCAGCAAATGGTTTAGTGGAATAGCATAATAGGGAAGTAGACCGAATTTTACGTTACTTAGCGGCTGATGACCCCCTTCATTTGCACGCCCTGCTTCCTACAGCTGAGCTAGCTATGAACATTACATATAATGCTTCGGTCAGGGACACACCTCTCTTTTTAGTGTATGGATAGGATCTTGTGTTACCATATACAGTCCTCATTAATTTGCAACAATTGCCAAATTATTCAACTGAGCAATACCGTGTATATTTATTAAATCTATTGAGGAGAGTAATGAACACCACTGAAAGGTTTTTGAAAAGAGCTAATAAAATACACAGAACAAATTATGATGGTCGGTTCAAAACCACACCAGTAAAAGTATTTGTGGGTGATCGAGTGTATTTGAAACGATTACAACCTAGGAAATACAAACTAAACCCAGCGTATTTGGGTCCGTGCCAAATAAAGATGGTTAAATCTAACACAGTTGTGATACAAAGCATTATTAATGGCACAGTGTCTGAACATCATCAAGCACACATACATGTGGTGCCTGAAAAGGTAGTTTTCAAAAGTGTTCCCACTTACCCCTCCAAACGTGACATTGGACCTTGTATACACTGACTCCCCTGGCGTTATAACTAGTAAGGTTGGTTCTTCAGTCAGGATATCTGATCATGCCTTGATTTCATTAGTAGTGAAGACTGAGCAATCTATTCCTAATATATCATA
>NC_090751.1:50308962-50323962 GCF_036898095.1 Palaemon carinicauda
TAAATCAAAATACAATTATCTGGTGTGCTCCCCTTTCTTTCATTAGTTTTATTTGAATATTATTGTAAATATATATATTTGTCAGTATTCCTTGTATTATTGCTGACTGGCGACCTACCATTGTTATTTTTTTTGTTTTGGCCCTTGGTCCCTTAAGCAAGGCCGGACCTGAACCAGTGGCCCGTAACATAATTGGCGACCAGATGCCAGGATTTGCTAAGACAGTAATTTCAAATTAATTCTATTAAAAGTCAAATTCCCCCCTTTTCTGTCTTTAGCAACTTGACGAACCTCAATTTCATTTCAAGTAAATTGTATAATCACGGGAGTTGGAACCGTGGAAGAAAACAGCAAAAGCATTCTATTCTCATTGTTAAAGTTTTGTGTTTATTAGTGCGTGTGTTCGCACCACGAACGCTTTTGTTTTGAAACCCACGTGGAAGAATTTAGTCCTATTGTTTAGCGGGATAGCCAACTGCGTGAGGAGAATTTGTGTTCTGTTTTTTTCTGAGTGTTTATTATCAAAGTGGTTAAAATTTCTCATTTATTAAATATATTTTGCATTACGTGAATGTGTTATTTTATGTTTAAAAAAAAAAAAGTGAAGTGAAATTTACGAAATTTTAGGACAACAAACGTGGTAGACTAAAACATGTGTTAATTTCCAGTGAGGCCTAATTCCTGTGTTGGTAACGGTAAGAAAACGTGGCGTTCCTTATTTCGATTTGTCTATTGACAGTAAGGCTATTCAATTTCATTTTATTACTTCTCGTGGGATACTATTTTGTGTACATTTTTGAAAGGGATAAATTTTTTCATTTATATATATTGTACAATGAGTGAATGGTTAATTTTGTGTTAAAACTAAGTGAATTGAAGTTTACGACATTTTAGGAAAAACGTGGTCGACTAAAACACGTGTTAATTTCTAGTGAGGTATAATTCTGTAGAGTAACGGTAAGAACATGTGGCATTCCTTGTTTAAATTTTTTCTTTTAACAGTAAGGGTATGTAATTTCATTTTATTACTTTTTCGTGGGATATTCTTATGTACATTTTTTAAAGGGATAATTTTCGTAGGATTGTGTAATATTGTTAACCTAAAGATAAAGGATTTATGATATCACATTCAATTTAAATTTTTTCAGTCAGGGTATAGGATCATTTAGATAAAATATTTAGGAAGTGTAATTTCTTAAACTCATTTTCTTTTTATTAAAAGGAAAGTATGTAAAGGGGCTGATGTTCTTAACGAAGCATTAAGCAATCTCAGTGACATTGTTTTATTTGATTTATTATACTTTAAGTATAAATACAAACTTCGCTTCAAAGTCACAGAGTTGCAAGTAGTGGTGTTGCAAGAACGCACCCACACATTTTTACAAATCCATTTATTTATGACTAGCATAGAGGGTCATTCATTACTGTGATTCTATTTATTTATGACTAGCATAGAGGGTCATTCATTGTTGTGATTCCATTTTTATATGACTAGCATAGAGGGTCATCCATTGTTGTGATTCCATTCATTTATGACTAGTAGAGAGGGTCATTCATTGTTGTGATTCCATTTATTTATGACTAGCATAGAAGGTCATTCATTGTTGTGATTCCATTTATTTATGACTAGCATAGAGGGTCAGTCATTGTTGGGATTCCATTTATTCATGACTAGCATAGAGGGTCATTCATTGTTGTGATTCCATTTTTATATGACTAGCATAGAGATTCACCCATTGTTGTGATTCCATTTCTTTTTATGACTAGCATAGAGATTCACCCATTGTTGTGATTCCATTTTATATGACTAGCATAGAGATTCACCCATTGTTGTGATTCCATTTCTTTTTATGACTAGCATAGAGATTCACCCATTGTTGTAATTCCATTTCTTATGACTAGCATAGAGATTCACCCATTGTTGTGATTCCATTTCTTTTTATGACTAGCATAGAGATTCACCCATTGTTGTGATTCCATTTTATATGACTAGCATAGAGATTCACCCATTGTTGTGATTCCATTTCTTTTTATGACTAGCATAGAGATTCACCCATTGTTGTGATTCCATTTTATATGACTAGCATAGTGATTCACCCATTGTTGTGATTCCATTTCTTTTTATGACTAGCATAGAGATTCACCCATTGTTGTGATTCCATTTTATATGACTAGCATAGAGATTCACCCATTGTTGTGATTCCATTTCTTTTTATGACTAGCAAAGAGATTCACCCATTGTTGTAATTCCATTTCTTATGACTAGCATAGAGATTCACCCATTGTCGTGATTCCATTTTTTTAAGACTAGCACAGAGATTCACCCATTGTTGGGATTCCATTTCTTATGACTAGCATAGAGATTCACCCATTGTTGTGATTCCATTTTTTTTCGTCCAGCATAGTGTCACCCATAGTTGTGATCTTAATTTTTCCTGACTAGCCTAGAGGGTCACCTACTGTATAGTTGTGATTCCAGTTTATTTTGTCTACCATAGAGGTTCACCCATAAAATTAGCAAAATGACTGCTGCGGAGATTCAGGACTTTGTGTCCCTGGCAGAGCGACAAGGTTACGAAGGAGAGGCATTGCAAGGTTATGTGCGGGAGTTTGTGAATGGGGTCAATGCCCGTAGGAAGGTCGAGCAGGAAGAGTTTGAGAGAGAGAGAGAGAGCGAGAGCATGAATTGAAGATGCGGGAACAGGATATCCAGCTAGCACGGCTAAACAGCCCTCACCCGAACGGCACTCAAAATAGCCAAAGCTTCCCCTCCATGCCTGTCCACACACTCATTCCTCAGTGGGACGACAAAGATCTTGTGAGGTGGCTAAATGAGGTGGAGTCGGTGTTTCAGATGTGTGCCGTAGCGGAGGATATGAAGGCTCTACTACTGTCAAAGCATATGGCGGGCAAAGGGAAGAATGCTCATGCTGCGCTCCCCGCCGATAAACAGGGTAATTTTGAGGCCGTCAGGAAGGCCTTGATTGAGGCCTCTAAACTAAGTCCTAAAAATTGGCGCCGTCAGTGGCGTGGGCTCACCAAGTCCCCTACAACATCTTGGTCTGATTGGGGTTTTCAGAAGGATACGCTCAACACCCTTTGGGTCGAGGCTGTAAAGTGCACTACTTACGACAACCTCCTAGAGCTCTTCAAAATCAAGGATTTCCACAGGAACGTCCCACCAGCGCTCTCAATTTACTTCTCTGAGAAAAATCCAGCCATGTTTAGAGCATGCTGCGAGTATGCTGATGAGTACGAGCTAGTCCGGTTCAACTCGGGGCCCCCCGGCTCAGTCCCATCGGGTAAGTCTAAGCCCCGGCAAAATCCAATCTCCCCTACCAAGTTTGGCCATTGCTGGAGATCTAACCACTTGGAAGCCAACTGTCGACTGAAGCTATCCGGTCAGTTAACTGAGTCCACGAAGCATAAGAATAAGCCCAAGGTTAAGGTGGCAAAGCCGAACTATGCCAGTGCATACTGCGAGGTCTGTAAGTGCTACGGACACACAAAGAACTACTCACTATATCCCAGCAAATCCTCAGCCTTTTCTCCAGCTTCCCTCTCAATCTCTATCCGTGAAGCTCCCAAAAGACAGCCTGCTGTTGGGGAGATCACAGTAGCTCTGCCTGAAGGAGACGGCTCTCCGCAGTCAGTCAGAGCATTACAGGATACTGATGCAGACGTTTCACTAATCTTATGGCACCAGGTGCCTATCGGTGCCAAAGTTCAGCAGGACAATCGCATGACGGTCCGTTGGATCGAAGGAGTCACTAAGGATCTTCCTACTTTGGAGTTGAGAGTGACCACGCCCCAGCTCAGCAAAAGGTACAGGCTAAGGGTAGTGAGCGATCTCGGGCATGAAGGCTATGACTTGCTCTTGTGACAAGACCTCCTAAGAGGCATACAATGCGTGCCCCTCAGGTGCATGAAAGCAGTCGAGCCGGAGCCCGGGACTGAGAACGGCCCTCCTGAAGAAGACAAATGGCTAGCTGACATTGACCTTGGAGAAGTACCTTGGCTAAGTGAGGTGGCGCGAGAGCCTTCCTCCTATAGCAATGAGTCTGAGCCTCGTACCCCGGAAGCCTATTCGGAAGGAGTGGTGCTGCTCACCACCACAGGGAATGAAGCTAACCCAAATACTAGCCAAGGGATCTCAGGGGAGTCTGAGGGAGAAGAGTCCATTACCCCAGAGGACCTCGGGAGTCGGACGGAGCTTGTCAAATCTCAGTTGTTGGACGAGACGCTGAAAACCTACAGGGAAGCTGCTTACTCAGACGAAGCAGAGATGATTAACCTCTCAAAGAAGAATTTCCTGCTAAAGGAAGGGGTCCCTTTCAGAGTCAACCGAGGCCCTCACGATCCTGCAGAAGCCCTTCGCCGGCAAGTAGTTGTTCCCCGTAATCTCCGCTTGGCGGTGCTCCGTATGGCCCATGAGAGATTGGGAGGTCACTTTGGTGTAAAACGCACTACCCACCTGATCCAGCCTCATTTCTTCTGGCCGGGATTATAGAAGAGTGTTAAGGCTTACGTAGCTTCCTGCCATCTGTGCCAAGTTGCCGGTAACCCAAACCAGGTGGTGCCGAGGGCTCCTCTCCATCCCATTCCATCTGCAGGTATCCTCTTCCATGATGTACTAGTGGATTATGTGGGTCCCCTGCCCCATAGTAAGCGTGGAAATCATTTCTTATTAACCACGATTGATCGGTTCACGCGCTACCTTGAAGCTGTACTGACCAGGTGCGCCAATGCCAGTCACGCTGTCAGAGGACTGACAAAATTTTTTTGTAAGTTTGGGTTCCCAGCCACAGTCCAGTCGGATAATGGCTCTCACTTCATGGCAAGAGAGTTTAAGGCAGCAATGGAGTACCATGGTGTCCACCACCAGACCTCTATGCATATCATCCAGAGAGCCAAGGACTCGTGGAGCACTCCCACCAAACGCTAAAAACAGTCTTGACGAAGTTAGGGGAGACTGGCTCTTCGGATTGGGAGGAGATGTTGCCTTATGTCTTGTTTGCCCTACGCCAGGCACGCTCAGAAACCACAGGATACAGCCCTTTTGAGTTACTGTATGCTCACTCCACACGTGGGCCACTTGACATACTCCATGAAGCTTGGGAGGACTCCTCCAAGGCCTCCTGGGTGGAAGAGCTGCCAGATATACAGGCTAAGTTACGAACTGCCTGGGAAATTGCCAAGGCTTCCGAGGTGAAGTTACAGGGCATCACAAAAAGTCACGTAGATCGTGAAGCCTAGGATCGAAGTTTTGAAGTGGGAGACCAAGTTATGGTTCTCCGCCCTGGAGAACAGAGACCGTTAAGCACAAAATTTACGGGCCCCCACAAGATTCTCGGGAAGAAGGGTAAATTAAATTACCTAGTGGATTGTGGCATAAGACGAGCCAAAGGGGTCCATATCAACCTGCTTAAGCCATATTAACAAAGGGCCAATGTGGTGGGTACTGTTACCCAGATCCACTCACCCGAGAGCAATTCCGAGGCCCTGGCCTACTTTAAGCTGGTCACTCCTGCTTTGGACACTGTTAAAAGGGGTGTTGTCAAGAACCTCCTGCTACAGCACCCACAGGTAGTGCGAGACACACTGGGTCACACCCAACCATTAGAACACAAGATTGACTTGGTCCCAGGAACGTGTCCGATCCGCCAGAATTATTATCGGTTAAATCCCCAATGGACTGAAAGGGTGTCGGAACAGATAAAGTTGCAGCTCATCTTAGATCTCATTTAGGAAAGTGAGTGAAAGTCCATGGGTATCACCGGTGGTCCTAGTGCCAAAAGAGGGAGGAGGGGATAGGCTATGTATCGATTTCCGCAAATTGAATGCGGTGACAAAACCTGAGTTCTACCCACTCCCTCGCATCGAGGATTGCTTGGAGAGCTTAGGTGAATCCCCTTATCTAAGTAAGATCGAACTAGAAAAGGGCTACTGGCAGGTACCACTGGTATAGGAGTCGCGGCCACTGACCGCATTCATAACCAGAGATGGACTTTACCAGTGTCGGGTGATGCCTTTTGGTCTTCGGAACGCACCCAGCTGCTTCCAGAGACTCATGAACAAGGTACTAGCGGGGATTTCCAACTGTGTGATCTACTTAGATGACATCGTCATTTTCTCCAAGACCTGGGAAGAACACCTCCTAACTCTAGGGAAGGTGTTGAGGGCCCTCCAAAAGGCAAATTTGGTCATCAACCTCAAAAAATGCACGTATGGCGGACTGAGATTACCTACCTGGGCCACCAAGTAGGAAGGGGCAAAATAATGCCCAAACATGCTAATATCCGTGCAATACAAGAGATGCCCTACCCTAGAACTAAGAAGGAAGCCCAACGATTCCTGGGGATGGTACAGTACTTCCGGAGGTTTGTGCCAAACTTTTCTCAGGTAGCCACTCCCATCACAGACTTGTTCAAAGGAAACAAGCAGTTCTGCTGTACGGATGAATGCCGGGCGGCCTATGACCACCTAAAAGGCATTTTAATGAGCCATCCCGTGCTCCGTGCACCAGACTACACTAAACTTTTCGCTCTCGCCGTGGATGCCAGTGGTATAGGGGTGGGAGCTGTCCTCCTGTAGGAGGAAGATCAAGTTCAACACCCTATTGCATACTTCTCAAAGAAACTGAACCCTGCTCAAACTAGGTGAAGTACTATTGAGAAAGAGCTCTTAGGCATGGTCTTGTCACTGAAGTATTTCGAATCATATCATGCTGACCATGAGTTCCCACTCACAGTCCTAACGGACCATAACCCTCTGACTTACTTGACGCTGTTACGAAATAAGAATAAGAGAATCATGAGGTGGTGCATGGACCTCCAAGACTACAATTGGAAGGTCGAGCACATATGAGGCACAGATAATAAAATAGCAGATGTCGTCTCCAGGCATTAGTGCTCAGGGCACAGTGCCATGTCCCTGGCCTGTAGTCATATTAATTGGCCTTAGTGTGTCCCCAGGTAGATAAACTTTGGAGCCATCTTGGCATCATTATTTGCATTTAATTTTTTTTTATGTATTTATTTTATCTTTTTTGCATATATGCATTTAATTTATTGTTATGTAGTTATTTTATCTTTTTTGCATATATGTCATTTTTTTTATGCCTACCACTGCACTAGGTCACTTAACTTTAACCATTTATGCATTTTAATTTTCAATTTAGCAGTCTTAATTTTTTTTTGGTTGTTGCCTCACAACCAGCATGCTTATTTCTACATGGCACTTAAAGTTAATTTACTGTCAAAATAGCGTAAAATTATGACCCTAGTTGCAGCTTAGATATTAATTCATTATTGTGGTGAGACTCACTGAGGGAGGAGTCATTAAGGCTAGCGGCTTCAGACCTTGCTTGCAGAGTTCTTGTCCTGTTATAGGACAAAATCTCTGCGGAAATGGGGGGCTGTTAGTAATAGCGGTCATTGCGCCCCTTCTACTAAACAAAGACCCCACCAGCAAGGACTTGGTTGGCATGCCACGAGTTTTTGGACCCTACCCAGAGTCTCACCCCCCCCCTCCAACCATCCTATACCAGTCTACTCCCCATGAGATCTCATTTTCAGCCACCTTGTACGAGTCACGTGACAACATCGAGGTCTCAGGAGAAGGAGGGAGGCGAGATGTGAAGGATGTAGGAGCACGTGACCAAGCCTGACCAATAGGACAGCGGTCAGGCCAATTCCCCCCTACCATCCCCAATTGGGGGCCAAGTGGGGTTGAATCTGTAATAGTTAGTTATTACAAGTTTAAAACACATGACGTAATATGTCATTGTGGAAAAAGAAGCTAGCGTGAGATTTGCTGTAGTCAGACAAAATCATAACTGGATGCATTTTGCATCTCTCAGCAATGTAACATTTTTTGGAAGCATAAACACAAATGCATACCGTGTGAAAGATTGTGTTGCCACCGGATGCAGGTGTCTTCCTAGAGTAATGTAAAGTTTACATATTGTGTTCAAATGATGAGACAACTAAATATACGATATCTGTGATATCGATATTTTAGGCAGTTCTTATCTATACTTCACCTGAATTGGTCATCCGACCAAACCAGCTATACTTCTGTGATGGAGATGTTAACACTGTTGTTTTTAGAGAATAGACCATTTTAAAGTTATCATGCTTGAATTTATTTCAAGACTCAACATCTCAAACAACACATACTCAATGTGTGTTAATAACAGTAGCACACTAATAAATGGTGGCAGCGCTAAAACTCTAAGAATCAAAGAAAGATCTTCAAGAAATTAACAATAAGACTCTAAGAATTAGAGGAAGATCTTCGAGAAATCAACAATAAAGCTTTAAAAACCAGAGAAAGATCTTCAAGAAATCAACACTAATGAATCTACAATTTTGACTAAGCATCATAGTCCATCGAAGAATAAAACATTTAATGAATGTTATACATACAAACTGATGAACTGGATCTTCAATCAACATCCTAGGAAACCCAAGGACTGACGTTCAACGCTTACAAAACATATCCAGGAAGCACTACATTCAACGGAAATTGGACCGAAACATTCACCCAAACATCAAGAGAGAGAGACGGAATCGGACCGACACATTCACCCAAACATCAAGAGAGAGAGAGGATATGACGACATCACACAGAACCATATAAAGCTAAGTACAATTTTCTTATTCATTTCAGTTTGGGCAGTGAAGTGTAGTTATCACGAGTCGTTAGTCGATTATTACCGGGGTGAGTGGTTTGCTAATCTTTTATTTTCCTTTCATTAAAGGAAACTGTGTTCAACTCCGAATTCTCATCTAGAATTTTCCTCTCTTTGTGCTAATTCCGTTTTCTTTCAGAAATTCTCGGGAAATGTCTTAGGATTAGTAGCATTGTTTTGGGGAATTTCGTTATAATCTTTATCATTGGGTGCTTATGCGTTTACGCAGTGGACGTCTGTATTCTTATAGATATTTTGATAGAATTGCAAGGGGTCGAAGAGATAGGAAAAGAAATACAGTAGTCATGACGCCCCCTGTGAGCCCCATCCCTGGACCTAGTGGCGTAGGACAGATTAATCCTCTCCCGGTTGTGACGCTTGTAAATGCCAGGTCTGCAATCCTACCTTTTCAGGATCGGGTTAATGGGTTCTTGCCTCAAAATGTGGAGTCATGGATTTCATCCGTTGATGCCCATTTAAATGCCAAACAAATCGTACACCCTTTTGTACAATTACAAGAAGCTAAAAGTTTTATAGATTTTTCGAAGGGGGATGCGAGTGCGTATTTAAGAGGTGTTTCATTTCAAGAAGCAGTTACCTGGGATGATTTCAAAGTTAGGTTACACGCGGTCTATGGGGGTGAAGAAGCCTTGGATGTAGTATTAACGTTAAGAAATACTCTTAATTAAGCCACTATGAATCGGCTTAATGTTATTGAGAGAGCAGCTCTCATAGCTGATAGGCTTAATGAATATCAGGATATTTTAGGTAATTCCACTTGGGTTACTAGAGATAACATCTCCGTGAAAGATTTTTTTCAATTAATGTATTTAACTTGCATGACACTTATGTTGCCTGAAGCTTTAGTGCGGTGTTTTGATAAAAAGTTAACGCCTGCAAGTACGGAATTGGATGTATATAAACAGATAAAAAAACACATGTCTAAGTGTCCTGATCTTGATCCTGTGTTAACTCAACTTTTTGCATTGAATGAAACAAAGCCACAACAAGTAAATGTAGTTAATAATAGTCAAGTTGCGGGAATGACGTGTTATAATTGCAAACGTCAAGGTCACTTGATCGCGGACTGCAGAACGAAATTCTGTTCGATACATAATAGTTCGACTCATTCATATAGTCAGTGCTACTCGCGCAAGACACAACAGAATCCTAAAAATACACAGTCAATTCCACAGTCAGTTCCATATGGAAATGAAAAGAAAAATCCTCATTTTAACAATAAGAAGAAACAGCCAAACGTCAATGTAGTTCAGAGTCTGAAACAAGCAAACAATTCTTCGAATAACGCTGAGCCTGGGTCGTCAAACCAGACCTCTCAAGGTCAGACTAATTTTCAGAATGTGCAGAGCAAAGCAAATACCACATAATTAACTCCAGTGGGGAAAAGAGTGATGTTGGGTCAAGGTCATTCATGTCAACATCAATAGTATTGAATAATCAATTTAATGTTTTATCAGATCATTGTGAGGCAATAGATTTTCCTATGAAACACGCGGCCGAATTAAGTAAAACAGTGCATGCTCCTGTAGATTTGCAACGAATTCATACAATAATAAAACAAAATGAGTTACGACCAACATTATATGCTGTAAATTTAGAACACAAATCCTTTACGTTATTTTTTGACTCTGGTAGTCCACGTAATATCATGGATTTGAGGACACATCATTTGTTGTTTTCGAACTTTCCGATAGAAGAATCCGGAGTGAGACTCTCGGGTATAGGAAATAATGAATTAAATGTCATAGGCATAACTCATGTTCAATTTAAAGTCGGTAAACGCACGTTTGCCGATACATTTGTTGTTGTACAAAACATTGATATGTATCCAGCTGTAATTATAGGATACCCATCTATGGGAAATCAAAACATTATCTTAGCACCTGCCAAGCACGGCGTGTATATCAAAGGAAAATTCTATAAGTCTTCTAATACCTTAAAATCAGTTTTGGATAAAAAGGAGACGACAAATGTAACCGTAACGTACGTTGAAGAACCAATAACTTGTCTCACTAATAAAGAAATAATATACGCGACCCAGCAGAATTCTCGTTCACCCGTAGTATCATCTTGCACGCAATCTATCGAGCCAAACATACCTTCGAATTTAATAGTGCAAATAAAGAAAACATTACCGGGATCCGAAATATTAATCCTTTCCGACATTTTGAAAACTAACGGATTGTCTGTCACACAAGCTATTTATACAGTAGGCTCACATCAACAATGTAATATTAAAGTCTGTAATCATTTAAATAACACTTTAGTAATTCACAAAAATCAACATATCTTGGATGTAGAAGTTTATAAACATCGTATTTTTACCGTTGCTGAAATCAATTACGCTCTATCAGTTGCGGATGAATCCCTTTTGCGATCTATTAAAAATAAAATCAATAAAGACATTCAAGACGAAGAAATTCAGCAGAAAATTTTTGGACTTTTAACTAAATATCATGATGTTTTTTCCAATACGGATGGATCCTTAGGAAAAACAGATGTGATCGAGCATCAAATAAGGTTAAAGGACAAGCAGAAAATTATCTATGTACCCTCGTACAGACTCCCTATGAAATTCCAGAATGAAATAAATGATGAAGTAGGTAAAATGCTAGAAGAAGGAGTAATTAGGAAATCAAACAGCCCTTATAATTTTCCATTAATAGTTGTACCGAAAAAAGATCGAACATAGCTTATCTGCGTAGACTTCCATCGTCTAAACGAGGAGACGATCCCTGATCGATTCCCAGTGCCATGTACTGACGATATTTTGTCTTTGTTAGGTCAGAATAAATATTTTACCAGTTTGGACTTACTTAAAGGCTTTCACCAGATATCATTAGAAGAAGCTAGTATCCCATACACAGCCTTCAGCACAGCCAGGGGACATTATGAATTTTTACGGATGCCTTTTGGTTTACGTTGTGCTCCAATAACATTTACAAGAATGATTAACATAGTGTTTGGAGACTTGTTAGAGGATATGTTGCATGCCTATATGGATGATCTTGTAATCTTTTCCAACACCTTAGAAGAACATCTACGTAAGTTAGAACTAGTACTACAGAGATTAAGACAACATAACTTAAGGGTAAAGATTAGTAAGTGTGAATTTTTCAAGACAGAATTGATATATTTGGGTTTCATGGTGTCAAGCCAAGGTCTTAAAGTAGTCCTTGATAAGGTGTCGGCTATACGTAATTTTCCCATACCTACTAATGTCAAGGGAATACAGCAATTTCTGGGTTGTGGATATTACAGGCGTTTTATACGCAACTATTCAATAATAGCCGCTCCTTTAACTGATCTCACGAAGAAGGGCGTAGATTTCATATGGTCTGAGAATCATCAACAGGCGTTTAATACCTTGAAAGATGAACTGTGTAGTTCACCTATCTTAAAATTTCCTGACTTCGGTAAGGAATTCTTCATTGCAACAGACGCCTCAGACTTAGGAGTAGGAGGGGTATTGCTTCAGCAATATGATAAACAATTTTTCCCGATAGCTTTTTATTCTCGAAAACTGAGAACTTCCGAAAGTAAGTATGCAGTAATAGACAAGGAAGGGCTAGCTATTGTTAATTCACTAGTGCATTTTAAGTTCATAATTTACCGTTTTCCCGTTAAGGTTCATACTGACCATAAACCACTAACAGAGTTCTTTAAAGGCTTCAACCACAGCCCTAAACGAACTCGGTGGCATTTGATCATTCAAGATTTTGGCGCAAGAATCGGGTATTTACCTGGGAAAGCAAATATCATTGCGGATGCATTATCACGCAACCCCGTGTCATCTTGTACGGAGCCTTTAGCTGAATTAATAGATATATCAACATCCATGCCTATTGTTAAAACGATATCTGAACAAGAAGATTTAGGCTGGAGCGCTGAATTATTACAGACTGAGCAAAGAAAAGATCAGAAAATAGAAACAATTATAAATGCTTTGAAAGGCAATCATAAGGAAAAGGGATATATAAAGTATAAGCGGCAGAATTATATATTCAAAGATAATATTCTGTGTGGGAACGTGACAAGGAAAACCCGCAATACACCACATGTAACTAACGACCAGGTAGTAGTACCAATCTCACTTATTTCCACTGTCCTGAATTGGTTGCATGCAAATCCATTACATGGATACCCGGGGTTCTCATTAATGTCACAGAAAGTCAAATCATTGTTTTATTGGCATACAATGCTTACAGATATAAAAAGACACATAGCTAATTGTCGCACATGTCAGGAAAACAAAGGGCATACGAAAACACCTCTCAGCCTAGGGGCTTATCCCGTGCCCAATCAACCCTTTGAAAGAATACATTTAGATTTGTTAACAGGATTTTACGAGTCAGACAGAGGAAATAAGCACCTCTTAGTAATTGTAGATGCTTTAACTCGATATACAGAAATAATAGCGCTTAAAACTAAAACTGCGATTGAATGCGCTAGGAAGTTTTACGAGTGTTACATTTGTAAACATGGAATTCCACACATAATAATCTCAGACTCGGGTGGTGAATTTAATAATCACTTTTTTACCTCATTGTGTGAATTCCTTAGCATAAAGAAAATAAATACCATGATATATCACCCAGAGTCGAATGGGCTAGTGAAAAGAGCAAATAGGAAGGTTTTAAATATATTTAGAGTAACACTAGGGTGATCAGACCCCAACTGGGATATTGCAATACCTGCGGTACTGAGTACTCTGAATCATTCATATCATATATCAATTAAAATGTCACCGCATGAAGCATTGTATGGTACCCCAGTTAGAACGCCTTTCCATGTATTAACGCCTACAACTAATCTATTAAATCCTTTAAAAGAATGTATAAATGCAAGCAAAAGTCGATATGATATCCTTCAAAAGAATTTAAAAGAATCACAAATCATAATGAAAAGGAATCATGGTAAAATAGCAAAGCCAACTAAAACATATACCGTGGGTGATAATGTATATATACAGGTAAATGTACGTAAAGGACTCAATTATAAACTAACACCTAAGTTTGAAGGCCCATTTAACATTTTGGAAACATTAACGGCCAATAGGTTTAGAGTTCAAAACGTATCCCAACCCACGGATGAGAGAATAGTACCATTGGCTCACATAAGAAATTATAAGAAAAAAAAAAGAGAGGGAAAGAAGTGAGGGAAAAATTTTTAATTGTATGATTAAAAGTTTTCTTCTTAATACAGGAGTAATTACATATATTTTTCTCGTTACAGGTGTTCAAGATGAATTTTTTGTTGTTGGGAGTGATATTGTTCGCTCAGACATTTTTCTCGTGTGGGATGAGCTCTAAAACTAAAAGTATAGATTTTAAATATGGCACTATAGTTGAAAGACAAGAAGACGTTTTTATTACATCAAGCAACGTAGTTGTAGAAGTGCATATGCAAGCAGTTTTTCTTCCAGAGAATGATGTCACTAGCTTAAAAAGCGCCATTTCAAGGTTTGCTGTCTCATTAGATGAGTTGCATAGAAGACATTTTCATTTGACTACAAAGAGTTCGCTTGGATCGACACTAAAAGTTGCAGAGATGCTATCTGATGACTTGCAAAATAAGACTTAAGAGACAGAATCTTTGGCTCGTGACCTTTTGATGTGGACTGTAGGGCACGAACATAAAGAAAGACGAAACCCGTTTATTTTTGCTGCATTAAACATCTTTGGGTCTATTGCAAGTTTAGGTTTAGGAATTTCCAATCGTCTTAAGATTAGTAATCAAAATAAGAAAATTGAGTTCTTGACTCATGAAGATGAATTGATTATGTCAGAACTAAGGAATCAGTTAGCTTCAATCAATCAAATTATGGATTTAGTAAATGAAAATTCAAGTAATATCAGTCAGATTATGGAAGTAGAGGATTTGTTGGCAACGTTAACGTATTTATGATTCAAAAATAGATCAAATACATAACAGAATTGCACATTTCATTGAGAAATCAAAAGATTATGTAGAAGCTATCACGTTAGCAACTAAAGGTGTACTGTCGCCCCATTTGTTGCCTATAAAATACTTAAAGTTAGTTCTGACGCACGTAGGTTAGAATTTTATTACAGCCTAATTACAGTAAGCGTTGAAAATAACAAGATTATGATTACAATTCCCTTTGATTCTTCTGATGCCTGGCAATCGTACAGGATATCACCATTTCCGACTTTCATGACGAATCACTCAAATCCAGTAATATCCAGTTTGACAGGACACGTATTGATTTCCTCAGACAAGGAAACATATACAGTCATTAAAGACTTAAATCAATTAACTCA
>NC_090751.1:50348962-50353962 GCF_036898095.1 Palaemon carinicauda
TGATGTAATAAAAACGTCTTCTTGTCTTTCAACTATAGTGCCATATTTAAAATCTATACTTTTAGTTTTAGAGCTCATCCCACACGAGAAAAATGTCTGAGCGAACAATATCACTCCCAACAACAAAAAATTCATCTTGGAAACCTGTAACGAGAAAAATATATGTAATTACTCCTGTGTTAAGAAGAAAACTTTTAATCACATAAAATAAAAAATTTTTCCCTCACTTCTTTCCCTCTCTTTTCTTTTTAATTTCTTATGTGAGCCAATGGTACTATTCTCTCATCTGTGGGTTGGGATACGTTTTGAACTCTAAACCTATTGGCCGTTAATGTTTCCAAAATATTAAATGGGCCTTCAAACTTAGGTGTTAGTTTATAATTGAGTCCTTTGCGTACATTGATTTGAATATACACGTTATCACCCACGGTATATGTTTTAGTTGGTTTCGCTGTTTTATCGTGATTCCTTTTCATTATGATTTGTGATTCTTCTAAATTCTTTCGAAGGATATCATATAGACTTATACTTGCATTTATACATTCTTTTAAAGGATTTGATAGATTAGTTGTAGGCGTTAATATATGGAAAGGCGTTCTAACTGGGGTACCATACAATGCTTCATGCGGTGACATTTTAATTGATATATGATATGAATGATTCAGAGTACTCAGTGCCGCCGGTATTGCAATATCCCAGTTGGGGTCTGATCCCCCTAGTGTTACTCTTAATATATTTAATATCTTCCTATTTGCTCTTTCCACTAGCCCATTCGACTCTGGGTGATATATCATGGTATTTATTTTCTTTATGCTGAGGAATTCACACAATGAGGTAAGAAAGTGATTATTAAATTCACCATCCGAGTCTGAGATTATCATGTGTGGAATTCCATGTTTACAAATGTAACACTCGTAAAACTTCCTAGCGCATTCAATCGCAGTTTTAGTTTTAAGCGCTATTAGTTTTGTATATCGAGTTAAAGCATCTATAATTACTAAGAGGTGCTTATTTCCTCTGTCTGACTCGTAAAATCCTGTTAACAAATCTAAATGTATTCTTTCAAAGGGTTGATTGGGCACAGGATAAGCTCCTAGGCTGACAGGTGTTTTCGTATGCCCTTTGTTTTCCTGACATGTGCGACAATTAGCTATGTGTCTTTTTATATCTGTAAGCATTGTATGCCAATAAAACAATGATTTGGCTTTCTGTGACATTAATGAGAACCCCGGGTGTCCATGTAATGGATTTGAATGCAACCAATTCAGGAGAGTGGAAATAAGTGAGATTGGTACTACTACCTGGTCGTTAGTTACATGTGGTGTAATGCGGGTTTTCCTTGTCACAGTCCTACACAGAATATTACCTTTGATTATATAATTCTGCTGCTTATACTTTATATATTCCTTTTCCTTATGATTGCCTTTCAAAGCATTTATGATTGTTTCTATTTTCTGATCTTTTCTTTGCTCAGTCTGTAACAATTCAGCGCTCCAGCCTAAATCTTCTTGTTCAGATATCGTTTTAACAATAGGCATGGATGTTGATATATCTATTAATTCAGCTAAAGGCTCCGTACAAGATGACACGGGGTTGCGTGATAATGCATCCGCAATGATATTTGCTTTCCCAGGTGAATACCCGATTCTTGCGCCAAAATCTTGAATGATCAAATGCCACCGAGTTCGTTTAGGGCTGTGGTTGAAGCCTTTAAAGAACTCTGTTAGTGGTTTATGGTCAGTAAGAACCTTAACGGGATAACCGTAAATTATGAACTTAAAATGCACTAGTAAATTAACAATAGCTAGCCTTTCCTTGTCTATTACTGCATACTTACTTTCGGAAGTTCTCAATTTTCGAGAATAGAAAGCTATCGGGAAAAATTGTTTATCATATTGCTGAAGCAATACCCCTCCTACTCCTAAGTCTGAGGCGTCTGTTGCAATGAAGAATTCCTTACCGAAGTCAGGAAATTTTAAGATAGGAGAACTACACAGTTCATCTTTCAAAGTATTAAACGCCTGTTGATGTTGCTCAGACCATATGAAATCTACGCCCTTCTTCGTAAGATCAGTTAAAGGAGCGGCTATTATTGAATAGTTGCGTATAAAACGCCTGTAATATCCCTACAACCCAGAAATTGCTGTATTCCCTTGACATTAGTAGGTATGGGAAAATTACGTATAGTCGACACCTTATCATGGACTACTTTAAGACCTTGGCTTGACACCATGAAACCCAAATATATTAATTCTGTTTTGAAAAATTCACACTTACTAATCTTTACCCTTAAGTTATGTTGTCTTAATCTCTGTAGTACTAGTTCTAACTTACGTAGATGTTCTTCTAAGGTGTTGGAAAAGATTACAAGATCATCCATATAGGCATGCAATATATCCCCTAACAAGTCTCCAAACACTATGTTAATCATTCTTGTAAATGTTATAAGAGCACAACGTAAACCAAAAGGCATCCGTAAAAATTCATAATGTCCCCTGGCTGTGCTGAAGGCAGTGTATGGGATACTATCTTCTTCTAATGATATCTGGTGAAAGCCTTTAAGTAAGTCCAAACTGGTAAAATATTTATTCTGACCTAACAAAGACAAAATATCGTCAGTACATGGCACTGGGAATTGATCAGGGATTGTCTCCTCGTTTAGACGACGAAAGTCGACGCAGATACGCCATGTTCGATCTTTTTTCGGTACAACTATTAAAGGAAAATTATAAGGGCTGTTTGATTTCCTAATGACTCCTTCTTCTAGCATTTTACCTACTTCATCATTTATTTCATTCTGGAATTTCATAGGGAGTCTGTACGAGGGTACATAGATAATTTTCTGCTTGTCCTATAACCTTATTTGAAGCTCGATCACATCTGTTTTGCCTAAGGATCCATCCGTAGTGGAAAGAACATCATGATATTTAGTTAAAAGTCCAAAAATTTTCTGCTGAATTTCTTCGTCTTGAATGTCTTTATTGATTTTATTTTTAATAGATCGCAAAAGGGATTCATCCGCAACTGATTGAGAGTGATTGATCTCAGCAACGGTAAGAATACGATGTTTATAAACTTCTACATCCAAGATATGTTGATTTTTGTGAACTACTAAAGTGTTATTTAAATGATTACAGACTTCAATATTACATTGTTGATGTGAGCCTACTGTATAAATAGCTTGTGTGACAGACAATCCGTTAGTTTTCAAAGTGTCGGAAAGGATTAATATTTCAGATCCCGGTAATGTTTTCTTTATTTGCACTATTAAATTCGAAGGTACGTTTGGTTCGATAGATTGCGTGCAAGATGATATTACGGGTGAACAAGAATTCTGCTGGGTCGCGTATATTATTTCTTTATTAGTGAGACAAGTTATTGGTTCTTCAACGTACGTTACGGTTACATTTGTCGTCTCCTTTTTATCCAAAACTGGTTTTAAGGTATTAGAAGACTTATAGAATTTCCCTTTGATATACACGCCATGCTTGGCAGGGGCTAAGATAATGTTTTGATTTCCCATAGATGGGTATCCTATAATTACAGCTGGATACATATTAATGTTTTTTACAACAAATGTATCGGCAAACGTGCATTTACCGACTTTTGAACTGAACATGAGTTATGCCTATGACATTTAATTCGTTATTTCCTATACCCGAGAGTCTAATTCCGGATTCTTCAATCGGAAAGTTCGAAAACAACAAATGATGTGTCTTCAAATCCATGATATTACGTGGACTACCAGAATCAAAAAATAACGTAAAGGATTTGTGTTCTAAATTTACAGCATATAAGATTGGTCGTAACTCATTTTGGCTTATTATTGTATGAATTCGTTGCAAATCTACGGGAGCATGCACTGTTTTACTTAATTCGGCCGTGTGTTTCATAGGAAAATCTATCCTCTCACAATTATCTGATAAAACATCAAATTGATTATTCAATACTATTGATGTTGACATGAATGACCTTGACCCAACATCACTCTCTTCCCCTCTGGAGTTAACTATGTGGTATTTGCTTTGCTCTGCACATTCTGAAAATTAGTCTGACCTTGCGAGGTCTGGTTTGACGACCCAGGCTCAGCGATATTCGAAGAAGTGTTTGTTTGCTTTGGACTCTGAACTACATTGACATTTGGAAGTTTCTTCTTATTGTTAAAATGAGGATTTTTCTTTTTATTTCCATATGGAACTGACTGTGGAATTGACTGTGTATTTCTGGGATTCTGTTGTGTATTACGCAAGTAACATTGACTGTATGAATGAGTTGCACTGTTGTGAATCGAGCAGAATTTCGTTCTGCAGTCCGCGCTTAAGTGACCTTGACGTTTGCAATTATAACACGTCATTCCCGCTACTTGACTACTAACTACGTTCACTGTTTGTGGCTTTGTTTCATTCTTTGCAAAAACTTGAGTTAACACGGGATCGAGATCTGGACACTTGGACATGTGTTTCTTTATCTGTTTATATACATCCAATTCCGTACTTGCAGGCGTTAACTTCTTATCAAAACACCGCACTAAAGCTTCAGGCAACATAAGTGTCATGCAAGTCAAATACATTAATCGTAAAAAATCTTTCACGGAGATGTTATCCCTAGTAACCCAAGTGGAATTACCTAAAATGTCTTGATATTCATTAAGCCTATCAGCTATGAGAGCTGCTCTCTCAATAACATTAAGCCGATTCATAGTGGCTTGATTAAGTGTATTTCGTAACATTAATACTACATCCAAGGCTTCCTCACCCCCATAGACCGCGCGTAACCTAACTTTGAAATCATCCCAGGTAACTGCTTCTTGAAATGAAACACCTCTTAAATACGCACTCCTATCCCCCTTAGAAAAATCTATAAAACTTTTAGCTTCTTGTAATTGTACAAAAGGGTCTACGATTTGTTTGGCATTTAAATGGGCATCGACGGATGAAATCCATGACTCCACATTTTGTGGCAAGAACCCATTGACCCGACCCTGAAAAGGAAGGATTGCT
>NC_090751.1:50361462-50366176 GCF_036898095.1 Palaemon carinicauda
ACATATATCACAAGCACACGTGATTTTAATTAATATAAATATCACCCACGAAATGCATTTAATACCGAATTCTATCTTGGGAAATACATATCCACTTGGAATTCATTTTATGGTAACAGCTTCTGGCCGGGTGGTGATTCGAACCACCACCTGTACGGCTAGAAACTATGCTTGGCAGGGACCCTACCGGCTCAGCTATCAAGAGAGACTAAAAGTTTATGACAAGTCCCCCTACATATTCCTGTCGAATTCAGGATTCTGTTCATAGACTTGAAATAGACCCATCTCCACCATGATAGCTGAATCGTGAGTTTGCAACACGTGGTTATTTTTAATGAACATATATCACAAGCACACGTGATTTTAATTAATGTAAATATCACCCACGAAATGCATTTAATACCGAATTCTATCTTGGGAAATACATATCCACTTGGAATTCATTTTATGGTAACAGCTTCTGGCCGGGTGGTGATTCGAACCACCACCTGTACGGCTAGAAACTATGCTTGGCAGGGACCCTACCGGCTCAGCTATCAAGAGAGACTAAAAGTTTATGACAAGTCCCCCTACATATTCCTGTCGAATTCAGGATTCTGTTCATAGACTTGAAATAGACCCATCTCCACCATGATAGCTGAATCGTGAGTTTGCAACACGTGGTTATTTTAATGAACATATATCACAAGCACACGTGATTTTAATTAATGTAAATATCACCCACGAAATGCATTTAATACCGAATTCTATCTTGGGAAATACATATCCACTTGGAATTAATTTTATGGTAACAGCTTCTGGCCGGGTGGTGATTCGAACCACCACCACCACTCTCTTGATAGCTGAGCCGGTAGGGTCCCTGCCAAGCATAGTTTCTAGCCGTACAGGTGGTGGTTCGAATCACCACCCGGCCAGAAGCTGTTACCATAAAATGAATTCCAAGTGGATATGTATTTCCCAAGATAGAATTCGGTATTAAATGCATTTCGTGGGTGATATTTACATACATTAATTAAAATCACGTGTGCTTGTGATATATGTTCATTAAAATAACCACGTGTTGCAAACTCACGATTCAGCTATCATGGTGGAGATGGGTCTATTTCAAGTCTATGAACAGAATCCTGAATTCGACAGGAATATGTAGGGGGACTTGTCATAAACTTTTAGTCTCTCTTGATAGCTGAGCCGGGTAGGGTCCCTGCCAAGCATAGTTTCTAGCCGTACAGGTGGTGGTTCGAATCACCACCCGGCCAGAAGCTGTTACCATAAAATGAATTCCAAGTGGATATGTATTTCCCAAGATAGAATTCGGTATTAAATGCATTTCGTGTGGTGATATTTACATTAATTAAAATCACGTGTGCTTGTGATATATGTTCATTAAAATAACCACGTGTTGCAAACTCACGATTCAGCTATCATGGTGGAGATGGGTCTATTTCAAGTCTATGAACAGAATCCTGAATTCGACAGGAATATGTAGGGGGACTTGTCATAAACTTTTAGTCTCTCTTGATAGCTGAGCCGGTAGGGTCCCTGCCAAGCATAGTTTCTAGCCGTACAGGTGGTGGTTCGAATCACCACCCGGCCAGAAGCTGTTACCATAAAATGAATTCCAAGTGGATATGTATTTCCCAAGATAGAATTCGGTATTAAATGCATTTCGTGGGTGATATTTACATTAATTAAAATCACGTGTGATTGTGATATATGTTCATTAAAATAACCACGTGTTGCAAACTCACGATTCAGCTATCATGGTGGAGATGGGTCTATTTCAAGTCTATGAACAGAATCCTGAATTCGACAGGAATATGTAGGGGGACTTGTCATAAACTTTTAGTCTCTCTTGATAGCTGAGCCGGTAGGGTCCCTGCCAAGCATAGTTTCTAGCCGTACAGGTGGTGGTTTGAATCACCACCCGGCCAGAAGCTGTTACCATAAAATGAATTCCAAGTGGATATGTATTTCCCAAGATAGAATTCGGTATTAAATGCATTTCGTGGGTGATATTTACATTAATTAAAATCACGTGTGCTTGTGATATATGTTCATTAAAATAACCACGTGTTGCAAACTCACGATTCAGCTATCATGGTGGAGATGGGTCTATTTCAAGTCTATGAACAGAATCCTGAATTCGACAGGAATATGTAGGGGGACTTGTCATAAACTTTTAGTCTCTCTTGATAGCTGAGCCGGTAGGGTCCCTGCCAAGCATAGTTTCTAGCCGTACAGGTGGTGGTTCGAATCACCACCCGGCCAGAAGCTGTTACCATAAAATGAATTCCAAGTGGATATGTATTTCCCAAGATAGAATTCGGTATTAAATGCATTTCGTGGGTGATATTTACATTAATTAAAATCACGTGTGATTGTGATATATGTTCATTAAAATAACCACGTGTTGCAAACTCACGATTCAGCTATCATGGTGGAGATGGGTCTATTTCAAGTCTATGAACAGAATCCTGAATTCGACAGGAATATGTAGGGGGACTTGTCATAAACTTTTAGTCTCTCTTGATAGCTGAGCCGGTAGGGTCCCTGCCAAGCATAGTTTCTAGCCGTACAGGTGGTGGTTCGAATCACCACCCGGCCAGAAGCTGTTACCATAAAATGAATTCCAAGTGGATATGTATTTCCCAAGATAGAATTCGGTATTAAATGCATTTCGTGGGTGATATTTACATTAATTAAAATCACGTGTGCTTGTGATATATGTTCATTAAAATAACCACGTGTTGCAAACTCACGATTCAGCTATCATGGTGGAGATGGGTCTATTTCAAGTCTATGAACAGAATCCTGAATTCGACAGGAATAGGTAGGGGGACTTGTCATAAACTTTTAGTCTCTCTTGATAGCTGAGGCCGGTAGGGTCCCTGCCAAGCATAGTTTCTAGCCGTACAGGTGGTGGTTCGAATCACCACCCGGCCAGAAGCTGTTACCATAAAATGAATTCCAAGTGGATATGTATTTCCCAAGATAGAAATTCGGTATTAAATGCATTTCTTGGGTGATATTTACATTAATTAAAATCACGTGTGCTTGTGATATATGTTCATTAAAATAACCACGTGTTTGCAAACTCACGATTCAGCTATCATGGTGGAGATGGGTCTATTTCAAGTCTATGAACAGAATCCTGAATTCGACAGGAATATGTAGGGGGACTCGTCATAAACTTTTAGTCTCTCTTGATAGCTGAGCCGGTAGGGTCCCTGCCAAGCATAGTTTCTAGCCGTACAGGTGGTGGTTCAAATCACCACCCGGCCAGAAGCTGTTACCCATAAAATGAATTCCAAGTGGATATGTATTTCCCAAGATAGAATTCGGTATTAAATGCATTTCGTGGGTGATATTTACATTAATTAAAATCACGTGTGCTTGTGATATATGTTCATTAAAATAACCACGTGTTGCAAACTCACGATTCAGCTATCATGGTGGAGATGGGTCTATTTCAAGTCTATGAACAGAATCCTGAATTCGACAGGAATATGTAGGGGGACTTGTCATAAACTTTTAGTCTCTCTTGATAGCTGAGCCGGTAGGGTCCCTGCCAAGCATAGTTTCTAGCCGTACAGGTGGTGGTTCGAATCACCACCCGGCCAGAAGCTGTTACCATAAAATGAATTCCAAGTGGATATGTATTTCCCAAGATAGAATTCGGTATTAAATGCATTTCGTGGGTGATATTTACATTAATTAAAATCACGTGTGCTTGTGATATATGTTCATTAAAATAACCACGTGTTGCAAACTCACGATTCAGCTATCATGGTGGAGATGGGTCTATTTCAAGTCTATGAACAGAATCCTGAATTCGACAGGAATATGTAGGGGGACTTGTCATAAACTTTTAGTCTCTCTTGATAGCTGAGCCGGTAGGGTCCCTGCCAAGCATAGTTTCTAGCCGTACAGGTGGTGGTTCGAATCACCACCCGGCCAGAAGCTGTTACCATAAAATGAATTCCAAGTGGATATGTATTTCCCAAGATAGAATTCGGTATTAAATGCATTTCGTGGGTGATATTTACATTAATTAAAATCACGTGTGCTTGTGATATATGTTCATTAAAATAACCACGTGTTGCAAACTCACGATTCAGCTATCATGGTGGAGATGGGTCTATTTCAAGTCTATGAACAGAATCCTGAATTCGACAGGAATATGTAGGGGGACTTGTCATAAACTTTTAGTCTCTCTTGATAGCTGAGCCGGTAGGGTCCCCTGCCAAGCATTAGTTTCTAGCCGTACAGGTGGTGGTTCGAATCACCACCCGGCCAGAAGCTGTTACCATAAAATGAATTCCAAGTGGATATGTATTTCCCAAGATAGAATTCGGTATTAAATGCATTTCGTGGGTGATATTTACATTAATTAAAATCACGTGTGCTTGTGATATATGTTCATTAAAATAACCACGTGTTGCAAACTCACGATTCAGCTATCATGGTGGAGATGGGTCTATTTCAAGTCTATGAACAGAATCCTGAATTCGACAGGAATATGTAGGGGGACTTGTCATAAACTTTTAGTCTCTCTTGATAGCTGAGCCGGTAGGGTCCCTGCCAAGCATAGTTTCTAGCCGTACAGGTGGTGGTTCGAATCACCACCCGGCCAGAAGCTGTTACCATAAAATGAATTCCAAGTGGATATGTATTTCCCAAGATAGAATTCGGTATTAAATGCATTTCGTGGGTG
>NC_090751.1:50366676-50369176 GCF_036898095.1 Palaemon carinicauda
TATATATGTATATATATATATATATATATATATATATATATATATATATTTATGTATATATATATATATGTATATATATATGTATATATATATATATATATATATATATATATATATATATATATATATATATGTATATATATATATATATATATATATGTGTATATATATATATATATATATATATATGTATATATATATGTATGTATATATGTATATATATATATATATGTATATATATATATATATATATATATATGTATGTATATATATATATATATATATATATATATATATATGTATGTATATATGTATATATATGTATATATATATATATATATATATATATATATGTATATATATATATATATATATATATATATACATATATATATATATATATATATATATATATATATATATATAAATATATGTATATATACATATATACATATATATATATATATATATATATATATATATATATATTATATATATATATATATATATATATATATATATACATACATGTAAATCTGCGCTAAGCGGTTCATCTTAGCATTCCATGTTTGCCCAATTTTATACTCGTATAAGCGGATGAGCAACTTGATGAAGTAATGAGCGCTTTGAGGGTGGAGGAAAAGCCCCCCTAAATATTAATGAAGTCACTGGCAGAAGGGTGACGGATGGGTTTAAGGCGATATACATGCAGTCTCTTCGGCTTTTACTCTTGATGCCTGGCAGTTGATCTTACTTGAATTAGTATGGATCGGCAGGGGTCCCTTCCCCTAGTTAGTTAGGCAGTCTGCATCATAAGAAGCTCTCTATCCTTTGATGTATCTAGCCAAGGAATCCTCTATGGATTTAGTCAGTCTTGGATAGAGAAGATGAAAGAATGGCCCCCAGTCCCGGGAATAGTGGGGTGTTAAGAATCTCCCGGTTTATAAATACTAAAAAAAAAGATTGAAAATAGGTAATTGGAATGTTAGAACCATAAATAAGATTGGGAAGTTACAGCAAGTGGAGAGTGAATGTATGAAATATAATTTGGATATCTTGGCCTCAAGGGAAACACGTTGTAAGGGGATTAGGAAGGAAACTTTAGACTAAGGGAATATATATATATATATATATATATATATATATATATATATATATATATATATATATATATTTACTCAGGAAGATCAGATGGAGCTGGAAGAGATGTGGGAATAATGATGACAACAAGAGCAGAAAAGGCATTAACCGATTGGAGAGCTGTAAATAGTAGACTGTTACTAGCAAAGTTCAAATCAAAGCAGTGCACTATGAGTATTATAGCTTGTTATGCCCCAACAAATAATTCCTCTGAAGAAAGGAAAGATGAATGACATAAAGAACTTCGGAGGATGATAGATGAGATCCCTGGGGGAGATATGAAGATTGTGATTGGTAACTTCAATGCTAAAGTTGGAAGAAATAATCAAGGGATAGAGAACGTGATGGGTGTCGAGGGTCTTAGCGAAGTTGTAAATGAAAATGGAGCACATTTCATAAGTTTCTGTTCAGCAAACAATCTTGTCATTGGAGGTACTCTGTTCCAACATAAGAACATCCACAAGTATACATGGACTTCACCATGTGGGAATTACAAAAATCAGATAGATCACATTGCCATTGATAAAGAGAGAAGGAGGGCTCTAAGAAATGTTAAAAGCTATAGAGGTACAGATATTGGTAGTGATCACCAGCCCATCATTGCCACACTGAAATTAAAACTGAAAGCACCCAACAGAAAGATGAATAGAATACATATGTGTAATACAACTAAGCTTCTAGAGGAAGAGCACAGAGAAATATTTGCAACTGAATGTAGGAATCGATTTGGATTCTTGGGGACTCTAAGAGACGAATAGCAGGCAGTTAATGAAGAAAGGTATGATATTAAGAACATATATCAGTCAGTTGGTAGAGGAGTCTTGGGACAAATAGTTACAAGGAGAAAGCCAATCGATACTACAATGGGATACTACAAAAAGGAGACAAAAACAGAAATTGATTGTTGAAAGTTTTCGAGGAAGTAATGATAATTACAAGGTAGAGCATGCTAAGTATTCCAGTATTGACAACGAGGTCAAAAGAAAAGCCAGGGATGACTGGAGATAGTCTTTAGACAGTAAAGCAGATGAGGCCGATAAAGCTATGAATTCAGGAAGTGGCTATGGTGTGAGAATTGCTCATAGAATTGTTAATGAAATCTCGACTGGGGCAAAGAATAAGAAGCATATACCCATCAAAAAGAGAGATGGCTCTATTATAGCAACAGAAGATGAAGAAAGACAACGTTGAATGGAACACTTTAGTGAGGTTATGAATAGGACATATGAAGGGAATAATTTGATTGATATACCTGAAGCTGATGAAGGCCTTGATGTCCCCATGAATGAATTAAGTGTGTTTGAAGTCGAAGCTATCCTCAAAGAACTAAAGAGTTGGAAAGCCCCTGGATACGATGAAA
>NC_090751.1:50381676-50399176 GCF_036898095.1 Palaemon carinicauda
TTACTTAGGACAGACAGTAAGTTTTTCCTCAAGAAATGACACAGAAATTAAAAGGATGATAATGTAGAGGATTAAGTTCTTTTTTTTTATTTATTTTTTTGCTAAATCAAGAGAGAGAGAGAGAGAGAGAGAGAGAGAGAGAGAGAGAGAGAGAGAGAGAGAGAGTCTTAGCGAGCGAGATGTAGTTAGTGTAATGATTGGTTGTTGTGAGAAAGACTGTTGGTATAAATGAGGATTTGTTTGTTTTTAGCTAGGTTAGGACAGTGTCGAAGGTCTTGGGCGAATGCACCTTGATTTAACTGCAGCTAGAGGCAGTTGTGTATGTGAAAGCTCGATTATCATTATTAATAATATACCAGCGTGGAAGTGTTTAATTATTTCAAAAGCCGTAATTCCTCCTTTGGAGAGATTTAAGGTTGTATTTGGTATTGATTGTTGATAACTTGGCTTATGATAAGGAACTTGATACGAATGCTCAGATTTATAAAATTGTTGATGACACGGACTAAATGAACTTTCGATTGATGATGATGATTATGATGACGATGACGATGATAACTATGACCCCAATCAGGGAGGCAGTTGTAGCAAATTGCCACACAGTTTAGTTTGTTAAACACAGAGCTATGGTAGTGTGCTGCAAAAGACAGTTCAGCATTGTGTGGACGACTGTGTTGGTGTTAACATATATTATATAAGCATACATATTTTGGTGTTGGAGTGTCGTTTAATTTTAGGTTTATTAGGCTTTTTGTTGGTTTAATTGAATGGTGTTACGTTTAATGTCTATTTTGTCTTAAGTTTATGAATAGTTTTAAGTGTGATTACTTTGATTGTGGATGGTTTTATGTTAAGCATTTTAGTTTTAAGGAATATATTATTAAGGCTATGTTTTGTTCTTATATCCTTTATGTCCAAGAGGCCCGCTGCTGATAACGTAAGGGGAAAGTTTGTATTGAGGAGAAATTTGTCAGTTAGAGTGATTGAAATGTGTGCAGGTTGTTGTGAAATCCCGCCACATTATTTTGGCGCCCGAACGGGGATTGCCGAGGTGGGATTGATAGCTGGACTCTTGGACGAAGGACTGATAGGATACAAAATTAGAATTAAGATTGAAAAAATGGAAAAACAGTTAAGGGTTTTGAAGGAGGAATTGTGGTTGATTAAGGAGCGTTAGGAGACGTTGTCGTAGAGAAAGAGAAGGTATTGTGTGAGAATGCGAGGCATAGTTGTGAGAGTGAGGAGATGCAAAAGGAACTGAAAGCGCTAAAGGGAACTGTAGCGAGAGTAGAAGAGGGTGTTGAGACAATGATGTGTAAGAATGAGGAACGCATGGAAGCTATAATGGTGAAAGTAATCGGAATGATGAAAACATTCATGGGTGAAGGTTCAGTTTGAGGAGTGTCATCAGCTTCGAGTAAAGGGTTGATAGTGGAAGAGAAGGGTAAGGTAAGTGATAATGGGGAAGGTAGTGATAGTGAGATTGAAGAAAAGGGAATTAGGTATAGTAACGGTGAACAGAAATGTGATAGAAAAAATGAGAAGAAAGGTAAAAGTAATGTGAAGAGGGAAAAGAAGAAAGGTCAAGATAATCATCAATGGGTGAAATTAGTAAGTAAGAAAAAGGGTAAGAAGGGAATTATTAAGGATAGGGATTAAGTTTGGAATTAGACTCATTATATTAGGATGAGGAAGAAGAAAACAGGAAGTGATTAGGCAGTGAAGATAGTAGTGAAAATTAAGTTGAAGTTTGTAAGACAGTGTTTATGAGAGAGGTACCAAGGTGTGAAAAGTTTAATGAACATACTTCTAGGGATGTGTATGGCTTTTTTAGGGAGTATGAAAGGTTCTGTCAGGCTAAGTATGGTGATAGTAAGAGAGTTTGGGCTAGGCAGTTAGGAAAATATATGACAGGGTATTTGTTGACGATGTATGGTGTGATAATGACTGTAGGGGATGTTGATTATGAAAGTGTGAAAAAGAGAATAATTGAACAAGTAAAACGTATGAAAGGGAGCGTTAGGTATAAGCGTAAGAATGATTTTGATGAAGCACGGATGAATGTAGGAGAAGCAATATCAATGTATGTATGTAAGTTAGAAACGTTAGCCTAGAAGAAGTATGGGGATGAAGGCATAACTGAGAATAAGGAATTAATGAAGAAGTTTTTGGCTATTGTACCTGAGAATGTTGCTAAGTTTATTCATTTGAAATGGAAGGAGAAAATAAGGTGGGCGAAGGAAAGATTGACATATAGTTGAAAATTATGACCTGGATAGGTGTATGAAAGAAAGTAAATCTACGAGTGTAAGGACTTGAATGGAGGAAAGTGTGCCAGAATTGGTTAGTTTTAGAGATGCTGTTATGAGAAGATCAATGAGGGTGGCAGTTAGTGTAGTAGATAGGAGTGTTAGGGCGAGTAATGTGGGAATATCTGTAAGGACAAATGAAGGGTTTAGGCAAGGGAATCAGATTTGGAGGGATAGGAGTGCTAGTGCGCAGCGAGGTAGGTCAGGTAGTTGAGTCCGTGAAGAGAAGCATTATAGGTGTGGGAAAGTAGGACATAAAAAGAATGAGTGTAGATGGGCTTTAGGATGGGCTTTAGGAGCATGTTTCGGTTGTGGAGAGGCAAGGTATCGTATTAGTGAGTGTAAGTTAAGTGTTATAGGTGTTGTATGACTGGGCCTATAGCCTGTGGATGTAGTAGTAATCGTACGAATGTGATATGCGGCACTTGTGGTAAGAATGGTCATTATGCAAGGATATGCAAGGTGCAGCGTGCTAAATGTACTGAATGTGGTGTAGATGGATATATAGCTAGGGTTTGTAGGAAGAAGGGATTAAGTCAGCCTGGATGTATAGGAAACTAGTTAGTAAGAGGGTTCAACTTGGTAAATACTCTTGTGTGTATGGAGGGAATAGGATCAATGTTTGTGAGAATGGGATGAATAATTGGTTGGAAATGAGTAAGTATGAACCTAGTATGCATGAGCAGTTAGGGTTGGAAAATAAACAATTAGTGTTAGTTGAATATAGGAAAAAGAAGCGTTTGGAATTTTTAAGTGAGGAGGAATTGCAAGGGAAATTTATAGGTAGAGGTAGGAATTAGAATAGGCATGACAAGAGTATAAATGTACAGGGGAGTATGAAAGATAAATGTGTTAATACAGTTGAAGCATGGCTGAGTTTGAATGATAGTATAGTATGTGAGGTTTTTCGTCAGATGATGTAAAAGAAAGTATAACGAATATGAAATTGAGAGACAGGAGAATGATGAGTAGTATAAATGATTCTTTTATTAAAGTAGAAAATGGTTTGGATGAAATGGATGAATTGTTGACAGAAATATGTGAGATTTTAGGGCCAGATGATAGTGAGGTAGATGGGATAGTGCATGATATATTAGATGATAGGAGTATAGATGGGGATCTGAATAGGACAATGAATGATAGCGATATGGAAGAAGTGAATGAGAGTATATGAAGGCCCAGTTACTCGAAGCAGAGGTCTACTATCGTTTCCAGAGGCTGTGTAATAGTGTTTTTCCCAAATATCTAACAAACCGGCTTATGAATTTCCATGAAACTACAGCAATGAATGTTTCAAGCATTGGCCTAATTTTTGGTGGTACAATGAATTGACAGATGCGCTTAATTAACCCGTTTATTCTTAGAAAAAAGAGGAACTTCTTCCCTTCCTTCAGAGCGTTTCGAAGAAGTGTTACTTAATCACGTAACTGTGACGCAGAGGTTCCCCCAACCCTCCTTCGGTGTTTACACCTATGGCTATCCTAGTACTGCCCCCCCCCCTTCTTGCCTTCTTTCCTTCATTCCCATTGTTATTAGGCTAATGAGTAAATCCCTGTTAGGAAAGACTGTGTACTGCACATATGAAATGAGCCGGAAGAGCAATAAAATGTTTTATGGTGGTAGATAAGGATTAGATGGTTAACACAAATTATCAAACATAATAGAAGAGGTTTTAAACAGGGGCATGGAATCGCACTGAAAGATATTCTACTTGTCGTTACTTACAATAACGACATGGGAAATCAATTGTTATTGAATATCTATGTTCATATTGTATATGGAAAATGTTCTTTTTGCGTTGAGTGGAAATGTGCAGGTTTCTGTACAAATGAAGGTTTTGTTTATATTTAATTGTAATAAGCATTGTTACCAAGGAATATTGTCTTGTGAATAGTTGTATAAGTGGTTAACAATGCGATGTAAGTTGTTTGAATAGTTTCGTTCAGTTTGCGTTGAATAGTTGGTTTCGTTGGTTTTGTTGTTTTCTTTTGTCGTGAGCGAACGAAGCGGAAGTCGTGACTTTGGGAGAGAGAGCGAACGCATTATTTTTACGACAAAGGCAACAGAGCTAACGGCCACAGTTGCTGTCTATCACTTCTCAAGTCTCAACGCTTGTAGTGTAGTCCTCAGTGGACTTAATCAGGATGAAGAGAATTTCATTTGATTAACGAAGCCGTTCCTTCCCAGCATTTAATGAAGTGGATGAATTAATCAACCGAAGTTTGGATGAGTATCATATAATATTTAGTTACCTTGGATGGGATAATTCGCTAGGGATATGCATATCTGTGCGTAGGATTCCGTGACTGGGTAAAATCAAATATTTATATGTGGTATCGTGGTTTGCCCGTGCCTATTGTAATCCGAACTTGGTAAGAACTTCATATGAAACCAAGTAAGTAATAATTGGGGCAAAAGCTCAATAGAATATAGTATGACCATTTATCTTTGTAACACAACGCAATGAATTCGTAATGTAGAGAAAGGGTCTTGAGTTCTCTTAACGAATCTGGTAACTAGTAATTTTATGAATGACTGAAGTCATTATATGTTGTTGCTTGTTTGACCCTAATAGACAGGTCGGAGCCAGGCAAAAACTGCCCTTTTTTGGGGTCAAGGTTTTCTAAACTGATTCTGGTACTTTGAACCATGCTGATTCAAATAAGCTTTGGGCCATCTGAAATTTTGCTCGAAATCCAAGATGGCGGCCAAAATCCAAAATGGCCGCCATAAATAAAAAAATATTTTTTTCACGGCGTTGGGTGTAGCTATCAAGATGCTTTTTTCTCCCAGAATAGCTAATTTTAGGCAGAGGAATATGACCCTCTAGTATAAATTCTGAAAAAAATTTATTTATCCTGGTGAAATCAAAGATGGCCGCCGGAGTCGGCCCACCAACTTACGGATTGCTATAACTCCAGTTCTAGGTGGGCTATGACAATAATATTGGTCTCTATCCCTAGGTTTTCAGGGGCAAGGAATTCAAATCTGTCATCACTTTGAACCATAGGCTACTCTGTCACGGTGAAAATTCACTATAGCTGCATAGGCCGATATGCATTATCGGTTATTTCCTAATCACTGTGATTTTGTGAATATCTTTACACTGTGCACTACTTAATTTCAATCATTTAAGGTTTATTGTCATATTAAAGGGTCTGAATGTCCATAATAATGTCTCATAAACACTAATTTATGACACAAGCAATAACTTCACACTCATAAATTTTCTCTTCATGAAAGTTTGAAGAAATTGCATACCATCTGTATCATTCTTATAAAACTAACCAGAAGTTTATTTCAGATTCATTGAAACCGTGGAAAGGATAACAAAATGGCAGCCACTCCATTTCTAAGCAAAGGGCCAAGTAGAGGACTTTGTAGTCTCTGCAACAAACTGGTCAATGATAATGAAGACATGGCCAAGATTGGACTAGCTGCACTTGAGGCACTGAAAGGATTAGCAGAGAGGTGGGCTTGTATTGACAGCAGATTAGCTTTGTCCTCACAGTTCCCGTATTCAGAATTTAGATTAGCGACACTTAGGCTAGATTTAGAGAAACATGAGTTCATAATTCATGACAGTTGTCGTATCAACTTTCGAAATAGATTGGGCCGTCTAGAAAGTCAGTCACGCCAACTTCAGCAATCAGGGTCTGCAGAAGAATCAGGTTCAGAATCATCCACTAGCCAACCTGCACCTCAGCCATACAGAGTTCGGTGGGGATCACTGCAAAAGAAGGTCTGCTTTGTTTGCAATGAAGCATCGGTCCCTGATGAAAATGCTTTTAATGAAGGTGGACTTGGAAGGTGTTGTGAAGATAACGCTTTCACCAATCTCCAGCAGGCAATGGAGAAATGGATAGAGGATTCTACCAATAAACACCACGAAGCGGCTGTCAGATTGAAGATCCTTCTTGGTGGAACATCATATGACGTCTTTGCGCAGGACCTCTATTATCATAAGCGATGTTACCGAAGCTTTACCTATATGTACGGTCATGACGCGAAGTCACTTTCACTGGATGCTGAGAAACAGGAAACACTGAGAACATGCATTATGGATCAGTTCTTCCGCCTATTCACCAGAAATGTCCTTGAAAATCATGATGCATACCTGCTGTCAGAGTTGATAAATGACATCAAAGAAATGGGTGAAGACGAAGGACTTTCGGACACACCTATCTCAAAGACCTACACACTGAAAAAAAAATTAATTGAGAAGTATGGCGAGTCAGTCTCTTTCCACAAGATAGGCAAACGGCTACTGGTGCACTCCAGTGAAGTGAATCTTGTGGCATACACTGCGGCTACCATTCAGGGCCATGGTCTACGAGAGATGGATTTGACCAAAGCATTTGCAAGACTTATTCGATGAAAGATTACCCCAAGACAGACAATCAAGTGGCCTCTTGATGCGGAAGAGTTATATAGTCTTCTAGATAGTTATAGACCCCTACAATGTCTATACAACGCCATCAGTTGGTCAATAAACCCACGGAGATCCGTCGATGCTAATGGTTATGCCTGTTCTCCAAGCAAAGCAGAAGCAGAAAAAATTTCAGCTATCAGCCAGAGTTGGGAGAAGGTGGTAATCTCTGAGCGTTTGCCTATTGGAACTGCACTGAGTCTAACTGTTCATCAGATAACAGGCAGCAAGGATGCCACGACACTTCTTCATCGCTGCGGGGTTGGAATCTCATACTCTGATGTGCGCCAGTTGAATAGCAATTGGGTAAAGTCATTTACCATGCAACATAAGAAGATGCTCCCTCCCGGTTTTATCAGCGGCCGCAGTGTTCATGTCACCTTCGATAATTCAGACGGCAAGCAGCAAACTCTTACCGGAGCACACACTACACATCACACAACAGGGACAATCTTCCAAGCCAGACATGATGGTGATCTCTCAGCGGGGTCTACAGTTCGAAGAAAGGAGCATGAGCAAGATATTCAAAACAACGAGCCACCAGACTATGGATCCTTCAAGATCCCTAAGAAGAATAAGACACCACCTCCATCATTTCCAGACTTCACTGATGATTACAAAGATTCAAAGCTGATAAATGACTCTCTTCAACGCAACATAGCCTGGGTATTAGTAAGTGCTGTCGGAGATACCTGCATGGACCAGTGTCTTCCTGATGTTGACAAAGAACCGCTGGGACCAGTTGGATCTTGGACTTCATTTATGAAGAATGTCACGAAGTGTGAAATTAGCAAGTGCAAGCTGGAGTACCTCCCTGTTGTCCCCCTACCTACAAGTGACAATGTAATCAAGTGGTACATGGATATGATCCTGCAAATAGCTGATGACCTGCAAGTAGATTACATTTTTGCACATGCAGATGAAGCTAGCAACAGTAAAATGTTGATCATTTCTTGGCTTCAGCAAGATAGGTATGACAAAATCATACCACTGATGGGTGGATTTCACACCATCCTGGTAAATCTCAAAGTTCTATACAAGAAGTATTGGTGTTTAGGGTTAAGTGACTGGTGGGTCGATGCTAAAGCAATTGCCGATGGATCAGTTGCCCAAGACATAGAAGGTCGACACTATGCAAGAAGTGTGAGGCTTCACAAACAGGCATTTGAGGCGCTCCTAAGGTACAAGATTACAACTGAGAAAGTTAGTGAGAAGCTAGATGTGCCTACCATGGAGCTGATTGCCAAGCTGAGATGTAGTCCATCTGCTATAAACCTTGATTCATTGTTGGGTGAATCCAAGTTCAGGGACCTTTGTTCATCGCTTATGAAAGCTGAAGGGACACAAGCCAAATTGACAGTGGAATATTTGAGAGATGTTTCTTCAATGCTGAGTTTGATTGCTACAGTGAGGGAAAAAGATATCATGATGCATTTAGCGGCAAAAAAGGACCCTACTGCCAAAATGCTTTGCATTCGGGCATGTGAATTATGCAGTTTCATTCACATTTGGTAACATTGGTAGTCTTGTAGGTGTCACCAGTGTTGCTTTGCATCCATCAACATGCATTATAACCATGATGCAGTAGCCTGTGGTTCAAAATGATGACAAATTCGGATTCCTTGCCCCTGAAAACCTAGGGGTAGAGACCAATATTATTGTCATAGCCCATCTAGAACTGGAGTTATCGCAATCCGTAAGTTGGTGGGCCGACTCCGGCGGCCATCTTGGATTTCGCCAGGATAAATCCCTTTTTTTTCGGAATTTAAACCAGAGGGTCATATTCCTCTGCCTAAAAATAGCTATTCTGGGAGAAAAAAACATCTTGAAAGCTAAACCCAACGCCGTGAAAAAATATTTTGTGATTTTTGGCAGCCATTTTGGATTTTGGCCGCCATCTTGGATTTCGGGCAAAATTTCAGATGGCCCAAAAGCTTATTTGAATCAGCATGGTTCAAAGTACCAGAATCAGTTTAGAAAACCTTGACCCCAAAAAAGGGCAGTTTTTGCCTGGCTCCGACCTGTCTATAATAAGTAACGATATTTGGTGCCGTGACCAGGATTTGTGAGATTTTTCGATAATTTCTAAAGTTTGTACGCCGGTCATATAATAATATTTTGGTTTAGTCACATGTACGATTAATACCGTTGGTGATTATATTGGACATTTACGCAGGGTTTTCCTGCTAATAACTATGTTGTGTTGATGTTTTGCTGTTAATGCCTACTCTCCCTAACCTTGTTGAATCCTTTTGTTTTTGCGCGTTTCTTTAAATTGGTATGCGGTACCCTACTTACATAACCAGGCGGGGTTAACCCTTTCTCTTTGTGTGGTGTCGTAAGAAACAGTAAATAGTTTTTTTTCGCGCTATTTGTAGGTTAGAGGCATTTCAGGCTTTATTAAAACGGTTTCTAATATGAAGTTTGATTAAATTAGTAAGGCCTTGTCCTGCTTGCCTTAATTAAGTCTTAAATTTGTTTTTGTTATTTTCCTTTACTTTGAATTAATGTAAATTTTCTCATGTTAGAATATCTCTTATTTAACAATTTAATAATGAAACATAAAGTAGCTATTGTGGGACATTCTCATGTCACCCACATGGAGAATTGTTTTTTTTTGTGGTAGATCGCCATTATTTGAACCCTTAGAATATAGGACATTTGGTAGACCAGGGGCTGTTACAACCAACCTTATGACACCTGGCCTGATAACCGAACTTACTACCTATGGGCCTAGTATCACTATCTTGTTCATAGGTAGCAATGACTTAGATGTACCAGGAGATAACCCTAACCTGGTGAATAGTGTTCACAAAAATATTCTAGGATTGGTAGAGAGTCTACATACAATCAATAATTCAGAGGTTTTTGTTATGTTAATAAAAATACGTAAAACACCATCTAGAACCTCTGCCAAAAACTATCAAAAGAGAAAAAACTGTTTAAACAGGAAATTAAAGCGAGATACAAGAATTAGGGTGATCCCTACTTTATTATCAGAAGGTGATGTAGCCAGAGATGGGATTCATTTCAATCATAAAAGCTACAAGGCGTTGGCTCAACGTATTTGCATTGAGTCAAACAAATATGTGAAAAGTAAAGGGTGGTAGAAGGTGTGTAGGATCGTGGTCCTTCCCCTTCAGATTTAGGGCTGGGTTAAGTATGGGACAGGTCCTGCACATTCCACTACGCACGTATAATAAAATTTCTCCTTTTCATTGTTTAATTTGCGAGAAAATTATTGGGTGAGGAGTTACCTATGTGAAAATTTACTAATTTAAAATTTTTGAACCCAGTTATTATAGTTGGATACATATTTATTATTTATTGAAAATTTGAATATATTTATTTGTATTGTTTGAGTTTGGCCTTGTCACAATGGAGTCGTTGAAGCGTAGACATGGCGGTTATAAATCCGTTATCACACGTTTTAGTGGGAAGATGACCGAAGTGATCGATTCAACAGATATTGATGCTATAACTTCACTTAGGGATTCTATTTTAGATAATTTGAACAAAGTTCTTGCTCTGGATGAACAAATTTTGGATTTAGTTAAAGAAGAAGAAATGTCTGATGAAATGATAAATCAAGCTGAATATGCAAGAGACGTCCGTACACATATCGGCAAACTCAATAGCTCTATTACTAACAATTTGAAGTTACTAAATCCTCTAACGCAGTGGTTCCCAACCTGTGGTACGCGTACCACTAGTGGTACGCGAGGGCCTTCCAGGTGGTACGCGAACACTTTCGGGGTCATGAACGTGGAGAGCAAACGCTACGGAATGTTCGAACTCCTGACTACCCTTGAGATGGAGCCCACTGATGAATTTGCCCAAGAAATCGTCCATCACCTCTCACTGCTCAAGAGTGAATTGAAGCATTACTTCCCGGACGTGACATGTTGTGCCTACGTCGCCAATCCGTTCTCCGTTGATCCAGCCGATCTGCCTGTTAGGACTGGGGAACAAGAGGAACTCATAGATATCCAGGCTGACGAGACAGCAAAGACAAAGCACAAAGAATGCTCTCCTTTAAACTTCTGGGTGAGCATGGCCTCCTCGTACCCGACGCTAGCCCGTCACGCTGTTCCCCAGCTACTGATTTTTCCCTCGACGTGGGAGTGCGAGCAGGAGTTCTCAGCCTTCATGGCCATCAAGTCGAAGAGCCGGAACCGTCTTGCTGCACCCGGGCATGATTTCCGATGTGCTGTGAGCAAAGTCATGCCCCACATCGACCAGCTGGTGGAGAAGAAGCAGATACAGCCCTCGCATTGAGTTGTTGTTTTCTTAGTTAATTTGCGTGTTCTATTTTTACAATTATAGAAATAAAGTGGTATCTGATCGAATTTAGTTTCTCTGGAACCAGGTGGTACGCGGCGACTGTACGGGACCTCCAAGTGGTATTCGATCACAAAAAGGTTGGGAATCACTGCTCTAACGCAACCACCGCCACTACCCACAGCCAGTATTAGATTACCCAAACTGGATCTTCCATATTACTCTGGAGATATATTAGAATGGAATTCCTTCTGGGAACTATACGAGGTGTCAGTACACCAGCGGAAAGACTTGGAACCAATTCAGAAGTTTTCATATTTACGAAGTGCACTCACAGGAGAAGCTTCGAAATTAATCTCGGGATTTAAATTTGAGACCGCCAATTATCCACAAGCTGTAGCTCTTCTCCTATCCACTTATGGAAAGAGAGATGAAATTAAGCATGTTCTGGTGAGAAGAATGATAGAAATACAGTCTCCTGCTGCCAATTCAGAATCATTGCAAACTTTCAGAGCTAATTTTGAATGCTCAATAAGATCGCTGGAAAGTGAAAGGCTGGAATTAAATGAACTTTATGTTATTTTGCTCTATACCAAATTGCCTCAAAGCGTGAGTGAGACTGTGAAGCGTAGGTGTGGAGACGATTGGTTGGTATTAGACACCTTTAGAAAATACCTAGAAGAGGAGACTCGCAATCTAAGAACTTTTGTTTCAACTGATGTAAATAAAACTGAAACTCTGTCGTCAATATCTGCATTCACGGTAAATCAATCCCAAGCTGTTAGACCGAAAACCAAGGGAAATGTGAATAAGTCCAGTCATCAGCAATCCACAAGATGTGCTCTTTGTGATAAAGAACATTGGTGGACTCAGTGCAAAACTTACGCAACCAGAGATGAAAGGTTGAATCGTATCAGAGCTTTGCAGTTATGTTTTGTGTGTGCTTCTAAGAAGCATTTTAGTGTTGATTGTGACAAATCAAGTTGCAATAATGGTTGTAATTTGAGATATCATCGCATCTTGTGTGATAGGGACCAAATAACAAAGCAAAGCAAGAATAAACAAAGTGGTGTACAAGTGGGAACACTATCAGTAAATGAGCAGGAGAAACCAAATAAATCAGGTAAGCAATCCATATTACCAACAGCAACAATTCCTCTGAAAGGGAAGAAAGGGCTGTTGGATACTTGTGCCGAGAGGACATTTATTAAAAGATCGGCTCTAGAGAGACTGCAATATAGGTCTAAAGGAGTTGAAAAGATTGCCTTGAGAGGTTATCTAGCTAGTAAACCTGTTCATGAATACGAGTTGATAAGCGTCGCCATACCGCATAAAGGCAAGTTGATAATAATGGACTGCATAGTGGTGGATGAGCTGCCAGAATATGCGAAGAAATTTGACGTTAAGAGAAGTTTAAAGTCGTTATGTAAAACTAAGATCAGCTTGGCTGATAAAGATTTTGATTTGTCTGTTGAGAATCAATCAACTATTGAATTGTTGATAGGTGTTGATAATGTTTATAATATTTTGCATCCAGTGTTCAAAAGGGTTAGAAATTTAATATTGTTGCCGACCATATTTGGTTATGTGGTGTCAGGCACATGTAGTGCTCCCCCCACTAGGGAAACTCAGGTGACAATTTTGAAGCTAGCTGTACAAACTGAAGGAATTGAAGCTACTCATAATGAAAATCCCAAGACTGATCTGGACGCATTGTGGAGTTTGGATAGACGGGGAATAGATTGTAGTGAGTTGTGAGAACAAGACCAGAGGGTCTTAAAGGACTTTGAGAGCACTATAACCTATTCTGAAATTGATAAACAGTATGTTGTGGCGTTGCCGTGGAGAACCAATAGATTCAGATTGAAGACATATTTTGGTTTAGCCATGAGTAGACTTCGACAGCAGAGCATCAAGTTTCAGAAGGATGTGGATTACTTTAATCATTATCAGAAAATCTTGCAAGAGCAAGAAGATAGAGGATTCATTGAAAGGGTAATCTATAATAAATCTGATGTGGATTGTCATTACTTGGCACATCATGGAGTGCTTAAAGACAGTGCCACTACTCCAATAAGAATAGTGTTTGATTGCTCATCAAAACAAGGTAAAAATGGATTAAGCCTGAATGATTGTCTATGGACTGGACCACACGTAACGGCTGATCTACTCAGAGTCCTGCTGCAATTTAGAACTAACACCTTTGCTTGCATTAGTGATATTGAGAAGGCATTTTTAATGGTACAGTTACGTGAAGAAGATCACAATTATACGCGTTTTTTTATGGTTGGAAAATCCAACAGATCCCAATAGTAAATTAATAGTATACAGATTTAGAGTAGTATTATTTGGAGCTACATGCTCACCTTTTCTTCTAAATGCAACCATCAAGCATCACTTGTCCACTGTGGTTTCGTGGTTACCCCGGTCCAAGACAGTGGATGTAGTGGAAATACTGAAGAAAGGTTTGTACGTAGATAATTTGCAATTTACGGCTAATGGTGAATCTGAGTTGATGGATTTATATTTTAATGCCAACAAAATATTTGCTCAGGCTCACTTATACTTGAAGGAGTGGGTTAGCAATAGCGAGTCTATACAAACTATTGCTGCTGCTAATCAAATTGAAGCCAAACAAAACCAAATTCATAAAATATTGGGATTGAATTGGGATATAATTAAAGACGTTTTAACTATCACTCCAACTCATATTAATAGATCGAGTCAAACAAAGAGAGAGATTCTCAGTACCGTTGCCCAAATATACGATCCATTGGGATTGCTTCTCCCTGTTACTATGAAAGCAAGGATATTTTTGCAGAAATTGTAGAAGGAACATCTGTATTGGGACGAACAACTCGCCAACCCGCTACAAGAGGAATGGAGTGAAATACGCAAGGACTTGGAGAAGTGTTTTGAAATATCCTTTCCTAGGAGTGCTAGCCTAGGAACTGGTGATACCTTGTACATATTCTGCGATGCTAGCGAAACTTCATATGGTTGTGTGGCCTATAGAGCAAATGGTGAAAGCTCTGATATAATTTTAGCAAAGGGCCGAGTGGCACCCATTAAGGAATTGACAGTTCCGAAATTAGAACTAATGGCATTGTTATTAGGAGCAAGAATGACAAAATTTATTATTGACTCCTTTGATGAGAAGGAATTTAAACAATTATATGTCTGGTCAGACAGTAAAGTCGCCCTTAGCTGGATTGTGTCCAGTAATGTTCTGCCTGTGTTTGTGAGAAACAGAGTAATTGAGATTAACTCTTTGATTCCGGGGTCAGTCCTGTCTTACGTACCGTCGTCAGAAAACCCCAGTGATTGGTTGACACGGGGAAAGAGTGCTAAGGTGTTAGCAAAGAACTCCTTTTGGTGGGAGGGACCCCCTTGGTTAAAAAATCACACTCTGCCAATTGATAGGTCATGGGTTGGGTGTACACATATACAAGGTGAACAGGACATTGTGGTCAATGTTGTAGGGGACATAGATGCAACATGCCTGCTGGATTGGGAAAGATTCAGCAGAGCTGACAAGGACTTTAAGACCATAGCTTGGATAATGCGATTTGTAAAGAATTGCAGACTAGCAACCAATGACAGAAAAACTGGTAGTTTGACTCTGGAAGAGTTACAAGAAGGAAAGGTCAAAACAATTGTTCTCGTGCAGAGAGAGTACTTTCCAGAAGAATATAAAGCCCTGAAAAGGGAGGAAACAAACCCAAAATTGACATTAATTCGTCAGTTGAATTTGTTTTTGGATAATAATGTAATGAGATGTAGAGGCAGGTTGGAACATGCAACACTGCCTGAAGAAGTCAAATTTCCTACTTTACTGCCAAAGGGTTGTGTTCTGAGTAAGTTGTTAATAAGACGACATCATGTGATGCAAGCGCACATGGGGGTGAACGCTACTGTAGCTAGTGTAAGACAGGAGTTCTGGATACCACAGCTGCGACAGCTGGTCAAGAGCGTGTTACATCATTGCGTGATCTGTAAGAAAGTTCAAGGAAAACCATATAAAACTAATATAATGCCCCCATTGCCGGAATTCCGGGTACAACGGAAACAACCTTTTAGCGTTACTGGGGTGGATTAAGGAAGGGAAGCAAAATCCGGAGAAGGTGTATGTCATACTATTCACATGCTCGATCACTAGGGGTATACATCTGGAAGTAGTCAGAAATCAGTCCGCTGACTCATTCCTCATGGCCTTCCGGAAGTTTAGCAGCCGTAAAGGCTTTCCTTCACTAATGTTGAGTGACAACGCCACTACTTTTGTAGCAGCATCTGAATATCTGAAAACAATGGCAGAGAGCCCCCTTTTTCAAAACCATCTGGAGAAAATAGAGTATAAGTGGAAATTTATACCAGCAAGAGCACCTTGGTTTGGTGCAATCTGGGAGAGATTGATCGGACTATTGAAAACCTGTATGAAGAAGGTAATTGGTCGAGCTCTTCTCAGTTATGATGAATTATCCTGCATTTTGGTGGAATTGGAATCCATCATAAATGACAGGCCACTAAGCTACACCTCGGGGGACCTTGATCAGAAGGAGATTTTAACTCCCAATCACCTGATCTTGGGTAGGAAATTAAGATCCTTTCCCAAGGAAACTACTAATTGGGATGAGGTATCTGAAGACCCATTGTATAGTAAAACTGAAAATGTAGAAAGGAGATTCCTTTGCATATCCAAATTGTGTGATCAGCTATGGAAAAGATGGGAACATGAATATTTGATTTCGTTAAGAGAGACGCATCGAATTGGAGTCCAACATAATTCTTTGCCCAAAATAGGAGATGTCGTCTTCGTACATGATGAAGGGCCAAGAAACAAATGGAAGTTGGGTCAGGTGATTCAGGTGCATGTGGGGTCTGACAATGTAGTTAGGGTAGCTACCCTCAAAACCTCCCATGGCCAGATCATGCGTCCCATTGTGAAGTTGTACCCCTTAGAGTTATGGCAAGAAGTTGAGACTCCTGATCCTGCCAAAATTCCTGAAGTGAGTACCCGACCATCCAGGAAGGCTGCTTGGGTGGCTGCGGAAACTAGAAAAGATTTGATTCAAAAGGGACTGTTGTAAATACTTGTATATTATAAATTTTGTGGCGGGGAATATGTCGTTACTTTCAATAACGACATGGGAAATCAATTGTTATTGAATATCTATGTTCATATTGTATAAGGAAAATGTTCTTTTTGCGTTGAGTGGAAATGTGCAGGTTTCTGTACAAATGAAGGTTTTGTTTATATTTGATTGTAATAAGCATTGTTACCAAGGAATATTGTCTTGTGAATAGTTGTATAAGTGGTTAACAATGCGATGTAAGTTGTTTGAATAGTTTCGTTCGGTTTGCGTTGAATAGTTGGTTTCGTTCGTTTTGTTGTTTTCTTTTGTCGTGAGCGAACGAAGCGGAAGTCGTGACTTTGGGAGAGAGAGCGAATGCATTTTTATTACGACAAAGGCAACAGAGCTAACGGCCACAGTTGCTGTCTATCACTTCTCAAGTCTCAACGCTTGTAGTGTAGTCTTCAGTGGACTTAATTAGGATGAAGAGAATTTCATTTGATTAACGAAGCCGTTCCTTCTAAGCATTTAATGAATTGGATGAATTAATCAACCGAAGTTTGGATGAGTATCATATAATATTTAGTTACCTTGGATGGGATAATTCGCTAGGGATATGCATATCTGTGCGTGGGATTCCGTGACTGGGTAAAATCAATTATTTATATGTGGTATCGTGGTTTACCCGTGCCTATTGTAATCCGAACTTGGTAAGAACTTCATATGAAACCAAGTAAGCAATAATTGGGGCAAAAGCTCAATAGAATATAGTATGACCATTTATGTTTGTAACACAACGCAATGAATTCGTAATGTAGAGAAAGGGTCTTGAGTTCTCTTAACGAATCTGGTAATTAGTAATTTTGTGAATGACTGAAGTCATTATATGTTGTTGCTTGTTTGACCCTAATAAGTAACGATACTACTCAGACTCCTACAAATTTTAGATTTGCGACTAAAAAATAAAATAAAATAAAAAAATTTAAATAAAAACATTAGTAGAAATAGAAAACAATTTTTTTCCTTGAGAGTGATGATGAGTAAGATGTATAAGTGTCCATTTCTTGTTTTTTTTTTTTTCATCCCTCATAAATCTATGGTTTCCAGCAATTGGTGATAACATTATTTCGGAAAAGCAAAGCTAATGAATACTTTGATATGAATATATCAGCTTGGCATGTAGACAATGTCAATGGATTTCTCAAAGTAAGGTTGATTGGTTCATTAATTGAAGTCTGGTATAATTCCAGTGACAAAGTCGCAATGATATTTGTCACATACCTTTTAAGTAACAAAAATAGGTACTGGTACTTATAACGTAAATAAATATAAAAAACTATAGGTTGAAATATAATAAATCTTATGTATGTACGAACACACACAAACATATATATATATATATATATATA
>NC_090751.1:50404176-50409176 GCF_036898095.1 Palaemon carinicauda
AAGCAAGGTTGGCAGGACCCTCTTGTCCCTTCCCCCTCTATCTCCGTAATGGCCTAGCCATTACTGTACTGTACCTTGCCGGCCGGCAGACCTGGCCGGCAGGGGTCTTACTGTACTGTACGTCGTTCTACTTCTGGACCTAGTATAGGTTGGGATGTGGAATAGACTCAGCCCATTGCCGGCCGGCAGAGCTGCTGGCCGGCAAGGGTCTTATGTTTTCGAGTGCTGCCCGGACCTCTCTTGGTCCCTCATCCATGCCTGCCGGCAGAGCCGGACGGCATTGGTCAAGGAAGCCTGAATTAGTTTCTCCCCTTCCTTTTATGCACTCTTTCGGTTGCCGGGCTTGGAGGTAGTGTACACTCTTATCCCGGCATCCATTCTATTTTCTTCTAGTGCTGTACCTGTCCCGGCTGCCGGCCTATGAGGCCGGCAGCCGGGCAGGTGTAGTTCTCTGGTTCTTTTGCTGCCGGCTGGCATCGGTCTTGTACCTTTGCCGGCCGGCTTATGTCAGTCCTTGTCTGCCGGTCACCAAGAGTGTGGCCGGCAGCTGGGTACTACCTTGTGTAGTTGCTGGCCGGCAGCCATTGCCGGCCAACACTGGCTGTTACCGGCCGGCAGTTGCTGCCGACCGGCACAGGCATTTGAACCAGAGTGCTGCCGCCCTATAGCTGTTAAGTAGTATACTTTAAAGCTAGTTGTGGTGTGTGCCGGCCGGCAAAGGCAGGCCGGCACACATCCCCCTATACTGTACTAGTATTCTTCTGTATAGCATATACAGTAAGAAGAAAACTATAGTAAAGGTTTTGGTACAGCACTGTATCTTCTAACACTATTGTGTTTTCTTGCACATCCCTTTGCTGTTGCCCTCAGATAGGAAGCTGAGTTCTTCCCTGTATATTATCCAGGATTTTAAAATCATTGCTTAGGTGTGAGCTCCACCTGTTTCCTCTGGAAACCTTGCATTGGTTACTCTAGAAGAGATAAACCATTTTTTATTTTATTATCTGGAAGGCTGCAACAATGGGTTGTGAGGGAAACACAAGTGTGTGTCTTTCCTTTCTGAATTGTTATGCTATACTATGCATATCCAGTGATACATAGTTCACTTGATACTCATGGAAATTTCTTCTCTTTACAGAAGGACACTCCGAAGTGGGGAAGTGCTTTCTGCAATGTCAGCAGCAAGAACCTCTGCGGACATGAGTTTTGTAGGAGACACGCAGCATACGCTGTCTCCAAGGATGATCTCCGGTATTGGGACCCTCAGGTATGTACTGTGTGCACTAACCTGATTAATGAGACATTTAAATAGCTAGGAAGAAGCTTCGTACCTGGGTAAGGGGCTTCCAAAAGAACACTTCTGGCCCTTATCTTCCAAGTGAGAAGATGAGGGCGTATCTTTTCCCTAAGGCATCAGCTGATGCAGTGATTCCCCAGCCTCAAGAGGAGATCCCCTAAGTTCAGATCCAGGTGGATGCTGAAGTCGCGGTCGCGATGCAAGACATCCAGCTAAATGACAGGATATCTGATGTGGACGGGTGTCAGGAGGAAGACCTCCTGGCAGAAGCCCAGGATGAAGTTCAAGCCCCTCTACATCGGCCGGTCTCCCAGTAGAGCTGGGACAGGCCCTCTCTTCTATTGTTGGAATGATCCAACAAATGCAGAAGGAGAATCAGGAGAAGGCGGCTGCAATGGAACTGCGAATGCAGTGCCTTGCAGAATCACATGGGCCCCAGAAAAAGCTCAATGTGAAAGACCTTCCCTTGTGCTCAGATGCTAACCCATGGAGGTATGCTGAGCACATGCCGATGACGACTGGAAAGATCGTCATCTCGGATAAGCTGGGCTCAGTTCCCCTGGAGGGTGGAATTCTGGCCCAGCAAGGCATCATATCCGGACTGTTATGTCCGGCTGAGGAAGGAACCAGCTTCAAAGGAGGAGACAGAGCCGAAAGAGGTCATAGTGATGGACCATGCTAAGGCTCAAGCTCTACTTTCATCCTCGATGAAAGAGAGGGGCTTCTCTAACTCAAAGGTAGCTGCATTGAATAGGAAGCTCCCTTCCTTTGTGTCCTCGCCTACAAGAGCCTTCCCCCTTTTACAGAAAGGGTTTCTGGCTGTACTAAAAGGAATCGAGGCCGGCAAGTCTTGCCCCTCCCTAGAGGAGTGTAAACCCTTGTCGCTGGCCCTGCCTATGGACCACAAAGACTGGAAGGACGTCCATCTTACGTTCTCAGTGGGAAAGTTGGAGGCTGATATTGCCGGACGTCAGTTTGGCAAGGACCTCCCTAAGCTGTCTGACTTTCTTTTGCGAAGTGAGTTCGATACAAAATAAAGACTGACTGCCTCAATGTCTCTTCAGACTACTCTCGAGACGATGGCAAGGGACCCCAAGGTCCATGAAATGTTCATGGTAGTGGCCAAGCCTCATCTGGCCACAGTGACGAAGGACCTTTATGGCTTCGTCAAGGCAAGGAGAGCTTGTAGGGAGTTCGTGTTTACCTCGGCTACGGTGAGGCACGAGCTAAAGAAACTAATCTCCTCCAACATTTGGGGAAAAGACCTTTTTCCCTACCGACTTGGTCAAAGAAGTTTTTGATAAAGCTGCCTTGGAGAATAGAAACCTTCTCCAGAAGTGGGGCCTGGCTATCAAAAGAAAGTCTTCCCCGGATGAGGGTCCTCAACTAAAGAGGAAGACTATGAGGACTAGGCTACCGTCTCGGCCAGCCAAGCCTCTTAGACAGCAACAGCAACTGCAATTGCCATTGCCCCCAGTGCCCCAGATCGTGGCACAAACCCCGACCACCTTTCAGTGGGTACCCCAGGCCGTGTCGACACAGTCCACGGCATTCACCCCAGCGTTCGAAGGGCAGTCTACTTCCTTTCGAGCAAAGCCTAGAGGAGCAGCCAGAGGCTCGTCTAGACGCCCCTCAAGGGGAAGGGGATTCAGGGGTGGTCGTGGTCAGGAAGGCAAGACCTCAGGACGGCAGTCCAAGTGAGGTGATACCGGTAGAAGGGAGACTTCTGAAATTTCGGGATCGGTGGACCTTCGATCCCTGGGCCCACAGCCTACTCAAGAATGGACTGGGCGGGAGCTGGTACAGCACTCCACCCCCGTACCTTCGGTTTTTCCAACACTCCACCCCCGTTATGGAGGAGTACGTTCAAGAACGGTTGGAGAAAAAGGGTGAAGCCCATCAATTTCTAAGGGAGGCTGTTTTGTGTTCCCAAGAAAGACTCGGAAAAGCTCAGAGTCATTCTGGACTTGTCGCCACTTAACAAGTTCATAGTGAATTGCAAATTCAAAATGCTAACACTGCAACACATAAGGACCTTACTGCCCAAGAGGGCATATTCCGTCTCTATAGACTTGTCAGACGCCTACTGGCACATTCCAATTAGCCATCGACTCTCCCCCTACCTAGGGTTCAGGCTACAACGAAGACTATACGCCTTCGGAGCCATGCCATTCTGGCTAAACATAGCCTCAAGGATTTTTACGAAGCTTGCGAGCGTAGCTCTCAAACAATTTCACCTAAAAGGGAATTCAGGTAGTAGCCTACCTGGACGACTGGTTGGTGTGGGCAGCATCCGAGACAGAATGCTTGCAAGCTTCCAGTCAAGTGATCCAGTTCCTAGAGTACCTAGGCTTCAAGATCAACAGAAAAAGTCTCGACTTTCTCCATCTCAAAAGTTCCAGTGGCTAAGATCCACTGGGACCTTTTGTCACATCGTTTCTCCACCCCGGCGAAGAAAAGGAAGGAGATAGCGGGTTCTGTCAAGAGACTTCAAGATTCTGAAAGGATATCAAGACACGAGCAGGAGAGAGTACTGCGCTCTCTCCAGTTTGCTTCGGTGACAGACCCAGTGCTAAGAGCACAGCTAAAGGATGCAATCGGAGTTTGGAGAAGTTATGCATCAAACGCGTGAAGAGATCTGAGAAGACCAGCCACTTCGGCTAAGTACTCTTCTCAGGCCTTGGTCCCAAGCCAGACATCTAAAGAAGTCAGGTTCTTCTTCAGCCACCTCCCCCGTCGGTGACGATTCACTCAGACGCCTCAAAGGAGGGATGGGGAGGTCACTCTCATCGGAAAAAAGTCCAGGAGACTTGGTCCAGGCTATTCAAGACCTTTCTCATAAAACTTTCTAGAAGCTAGGGCAGTGCTCCTTACCTTAAAGAAAGTCTCCCCGCGTCATTCGTTCCACATAAAGTGGTAATAGACAGCGAGGTAGTTGTAAGATACTTGAATCGACAAGGACCGAGGTCACCACCTCTCAACCAGGTGATGTTGGCCGTCTTCCGATTGGCGGAAAAGAAGAAGTGGTACCTGTCGGCAGTTCACCTTCAAGGAGTCCGCAATGTGACAGCGGACGCTCTATCCAGGTTCACACCGATAGAGTCGGAATGGTCCTTAGACGCAGGATCAATCTCCTTCATTCTGAATCAGTCCCAGAACTGCAGATAGACCTCTTTGCGACGAAAGACAACAAGAAGTTGCCCCTGTACGTGCCCCATACGAGGACCCCTTAGCGGAAGCAGTGGACGCGATGTCCCTCGACTGGAACAGATGGTCCAAGATTTATCTGTTCCCTCCTCACAACCTTCTGTTGAGGGTCCTCAACAAACTGAGATCCTTCAAAGGGTAGCGGCAATAGTGGCCCACAAGTGGCCGAACAGCGTGTGGTTCCTCCTGGCATTGGAACTGTAGCTGAAGTTTGTACCACTACCAGATCCAGTTCTGACCCAGCGAGTCCAGAAGTCAACTGTCTGTGCTTCATTACAGAAAACCCGGACCCTGCAGTTCATGATTTTCTCTCCCTAGCGGTGAGAAAGCGTTTCGGGATTTCGAAAGCCAGTATAGACTTCCTTGAGGCATATAAATGCAAATCTACTAGAAGGCAATATGAGTCATCTTGGAGAAAATGGGTGGCCTTTTGTCAAGGCGAAGATTCCGCAGGAGATCTTGACAGACTTCTGCTTATCTTTTTTCCCCACCTCCA
>NC_090751.1:50414176-50431676 GCF_036898095.1 Palaemon carinicauda
AAGACAGGGGGTTATGGTCCGTTAGGACTGTGAGTGGGAACTCATAGTCAGCATGATATGATTCGAAATGCTTCAGTGACAAGACCATGCCTAAGAGCTCCTTCTCAATAGTACTGTACCTAGTTTGAACAGGATTCAGTTTCTTTGAGAAGTATGCAATAGGGTGTCGGACTTGATCTTCCGCCTGCAGGAGGACAGCCCTCACCCCTATGTCACTGGCATCCACGGCGAGAGCGAAAGACTTAGTGTAGTTTGGTGCACAGAGCACGGGGTGGTTCATTAAAATGCCTCTAAGGCAGTCATAGGCTGCCCGTTATTCATTCATACAGCAGAACTGCTTGTTTTCTTTGAACAAGTCTGTGATGGGAATGGCTACCTGAGAGAAGTTAGGCACAAACCTTTGGAAGTACAGCACCATCCCCAGGAATCATAGGGCTTTCTTCTTAGTTCTAAGGTAGGGCATATCTTGTATTGGAAGGATATTAGCATCCTCGGGCATTATTTTGCCCTCTCCTATTTGGTGGCCCAGGTAGGCGATGTCAGACCAACTAAAAGTCCATCTTTTGAGGTTGATGACCAAATTTGCTATTTGGAGGGCCCTCAGCACCTTCCCAAGAGTTAGGAGATGTTCTTCCCATGTCTTAGAGAAAATGACGATGTCATCTAAGTAGACCACACAGGAATTCTTGCTAGTACCTTGTTCATGAGTTTTTGGAAGCAGATGTATGCGTTCCTAGGACCATAAGGCATCACTTGACACTGGTAAAGTCGTTCTCAGGTTATGAATGGGTTCAGTGGCCGCGACTCCTCTGCCAGGTGTACCTTCCAGTAGCCCTTTTCTAGGTTGATCTTACTTAGATAAGGGAATTCACCTGGGCTCTCCAAGCCCAAGCAATCTTCGATGCGAGGAAGTGGGTAGGAATCAGGTTTCGTCACGGCATTCAATTTGCGGAAATCTATACATAGCCTATCCCCTCCTCCCTCTTTTGGAAATAGGACCACCAGTGATGCCCATGGACTTTCAATCTCCTAAATAAGACCTATGCTGAGCTGTAACTTGATCTGTTCCAACACCCTTGTAGCCCACTGAGGGTTCAACCTATAATCATTCTGGAAGGATTGGACATGTTCCTGGGACCAAGTCAATCTTGTGCTCTAATAGTTGGGTGTGACCTAGTGTATCTCGCACTACCTGTGGGTGCTATAGCAGAAGGCTCTTGATGATACCCCTCTTAACAGTGTCCTAGGCAGGAGTGACCAGCTTAAAGTTGGCCAGAACCTCGGAGTTGCTCTCAGATGAGTGGATCTTGGTAACAGTTCCCACCACATTGGCCATCTGTTCATAGGGCTTAAGCAGGTTGATATGGAGCCACTCGGAGCGCCTTATGCCGTATTCCATTAAGTAATTTAATTTACCCTTCTTCCCAAGGATCTTGTGGGGGCCCGTGAATTTTGTGCTTAACGGTCTCTGCTCTCCTGGGCGGAGAACCAGAACTTGGTCACCCACTTCAAGACTTAGATCCTGGGCTTCACAATCTACTTGATGCCCTGTACCTTTGCCTCAGAAGCCTTGGAAAATTTCCCAGGCGGTTCGTAACTTAGCCTGTATATCTGATAGCTCTTCCACCCATGAGGCCTTGGAGGAGTCCTCCCAAGATTCATAGAGTATGTCTAGGGCCCACATTTGGAGTGAGCGTACAGTAACTCAAAGGGGCTGTATCCTGTGGTCTCTGAGCCTGCCTGGTGGAGCGTGAACTAGGCATAAGGCAAGTTTTCCTCCCAATCCAAAGAGCCAATCTCCTTAACTTCGTAAAGACTGTTTTTAGCGTTTGGTGGGAGCGCTCCACAAGTCCTTGGCTCTAGGGAGGATATGCAGTAGAGGTCTGGTGGTGGACACCATGGTATTCCATTGCTGCCTTAAACTCTCTTGCCATGAAGTGAGAGCCCCTCTCCGACTAGACTGTGGCTGAGAAACCAAACCTACAAAAGAATTGTGTCAGTCCTCTTACAGCATGACTGGCATTGGCACACCTATTCGGCACCGCTTCGAGGTAGTGAGTGAACTGATCAATCATTGTTAATAAGAAACGATTTCCACGCTTACTACGGGCAGGGGACCTATATAATCCATTAATACACCATGGAAACGAATACCTGCGGATGGAATGGGTTGGAGAGGAACCCTCGGCACTACCTAGTTTAGGTTACCGGCAATTTGTCATGGATGGCAGGAAGCTATATAGGCTAAGCCTCAACACTCTCCTACAATCACGGCCAGAATAAATGAGGCTGGATCAGTTGGGTAGTGCGTTTTACACCAAAGTGTCCTCCCAATCTCTCATGGGCCGTACGTAGCACCGACAAGCGGAGATTACGGGGAACAACTTCTTGCCAGCGAAGGGCTTCTACAGGATCGTAAGGGCCTCGGGTGACTCTGAAGAGCACCCCTTCCTTCAGCAGGAAATTCTCCTTTGAGAGATTAATCATCTCTGCCTCATCTGATTAAGCAGCTTCCCTGTAAGTTTTCAGCGTTTCATCCAACAACTGAAATTTGATGAGCTCCGTCTGACTCCCTAGGTCCTCTGGGGTGATGGATGCTTCTCCCTCAGACTCCTCCGAGACCCCTGGGGTAGTATTTGGGTTACCTCTAATCCCTATGGTGGTGAGCAGCACAGCTTCATCTGAGTAGGCTTCTTGGGTACGAGGCTCAGACTCATTGCTGTAGGAGGAAGACTCTTGGGCCACCTCAATTAGCCAAGGTATTTCCCCAAGGTCAATTTCACCTAGCCATTTGTCTTCTTCAGTAGGGGGCTGCTCAGTCCCGGGCTCCAGCTCAACTGTCTGCATGCACCTGAGAGGCACGTGCTATATGCCTATCAGGAGGTCTTGTCACAAGAGCAAGTCATAGCCTTCATGCCCAAGATCTCTCACTACCCTAGCCTGCACCTTTGCTAAGCTGGGGCGTGGTCACTCTCAACTCCACAGTAGGGAGATCCTTAGTGACTCCCTCGATCCAGCAGACCGTCATGCAATTGTCCTGCTGGACTTTGGCATCGATAGGAACCTGGTGCCATAAGATTAGTGAAACGTCAACACCAGTATCCTGTAATGCTCTGACCGATTGCGGAGAGCCGTCTTCTTCGGGAAGAGCTACTTTGATCTCCCCAACAGCGGGTTGTCTTTTTGGAGCTTCTTGGATAGAGATTGAGAGGGCAGCTCGAGAAGAGGCTGGGGATTTGCTGGGACATAGTGAGAAATTCTTTGTGTCTGTAGCACTTACAAACCTCGCATTATGCACTGGCATAGTTCAACTTCACCACCTTAACCTTAGGCTTATTCTCCTGCTTCGTGGACTCAGCTGACTGAACGGATAGCTTCAAACGACAGATGACTTCCAAGTGGTTAGATATCCCATAATGCCAACACTTGGTAGGGGAGATTGGATTGTGCCAGGGGTGAGACTTACCCGATTGGACTGAGCTGGAGGGCCCCTAGCTGATCCGGACAAGCTCGTACTCATCAGCATACTTGCAGCATCCTCTAAATGTGGCAGGATTATTCTCAAAGATGTAAATTGAGAGCGCCAGCAGGGCGTTCCTGTGGAAGTCCTCAATTTTGAAGAGCTCTAGGAGGTTGTCGTAAGTAGTGTACTTTGAAGCCTCGACCCAAAGGGTGTTGAGCCTATCCTTCTGAAAACCCCAATCAGACCAAGATGTTGTTGGGGATTTGGTGAGCCCACGCCACTGACAGCGCCAATTCTCAGTACTTAGTTTATATGGCTCAATCAAGGCCTTCCTGACAGCCTTAAAATTGCCCTGTTTATCGGCGGGGAGCACAGCATGAGCATTCAACCCTTTCCCAGCCATATTTATTTGACAGTAGTAGGGCCTTCATATCCTCTGCTAAGACATATGTCTGAAACACGGACTCTACCTCATTTAGCCACCTCACAGGATCCTTGTCGTCCCACTGAGGAATGAGGGCGTGGACAGACATGGATGGTAAGCTCTGGCCATTTTATGCACCGTTGAGGTGAGAACTGTTTAGCCGTGCTAGCTGGATATTCTGTTCCCGCATATTCAATTCATGTTCTCTCTCTCTCTCTCTCTCTCTCTCTCTCTCTCTCTCTCTCTCTCTCTCTCTCTCTCTCTCTCTCTCTCTCTCTCAAACTCTTCTTGATCGACCTTCTTCCGTGCATTGACCCCATTCACATGCTCCCGCACAAAGCCTTGCAATGCCTCTCCTTTGTAACCTTGTCACTCTGCCATAGCCACAAAGTCCTGAATCTCAGCAGCAGGCATTTTGCTAATTTTATGGGTGAACCTCTATGCTAGTAAAAAAAAAAAAAATGGAATCACAACTGTGGGTGAACCTCTATGCTAGTCATAAAAAATGGAATCACAACTATGGGTGAATCCCTAAGCTAGTCATAAAAATAAATGGAATCACAATTATGGGTGAACCTCTATGCTAGTCATAAGAAAAGTGGAATCACAACTATGGGTGAATCTCTGTACTAGTCATAAAAAAACTGAATTCACAACTATGGGTGAACCTCTATGCCAGTCATAAGAATTATGGAATCATAACTATGGTTGAACCTCTATGCTAGTCATAGGAAAAATGGAAACACGACTATGGGTGAACCTTTATGCTAGTCATAAGAAAAATGGAATCACAACAATAGGTAATCCTCTAGGCTATCCATGAAATACTGGAATCACTACAAGGAGTGAACCTCTATGCTAGTCATAAAAAGAATGGAATCTCCATGATGTGTGACCCTCTATGCTAGTCATAAAAGAAATGGAATCTCCACGATGTGTGACCCTCTATGGTAGTCAAAAAAAATGGAATCTCCACGATGTGTGACCCTCTATGTTAGTCATAAAAAAATGGAATCTCCACGATATGTAACCCTCATTGGTACTCATGAAAAAAAAAATGGAATATCCACGATGTGCAACCCTCTATGCTGGTCATAAAAGAAATGGAATCTCTACGATGTGTGACCTTCTATGCTAGTTATTAAAAAAAATGGAATCACACTTATCCTTTATGCTAAACATAAAACATGGATTTGTAAAAATGTGTGGGTGCGTTCTTGCAACACCACCACTTTCAACTCTGTGATTTAAAGCAAATTTTGTATTTATAATTAAAGTATAATAAATTAGATAAAACAAACAATGTCACTGGGGTTGCTCAATGATTCGCTAAGAAAATCAACCCCTTTACATGATTTCCCTTTAACAAAAAAAAAAAAAAAAAAATGAATTTAAGAAATTACACTTCCCAAATATTTTATCTAAATGATCCTATACCCTGACTAAAAAATAGAAAATAAAATTGAATGTGGTATCATAAAGCCTTTATCATTAGGCTAACAATTTCATCACAATCGTACGAAAATTATCCATTTAAACAATGTACATAAAAAATATCCCATGAAATATTACAAAAATGAAATTAAATACCACCAACTGTTAAAAGAAAGTCGAAATATCATGGGATGTCAAGTGTTCTTGCCATTACCCTACACAGATATTAGGCCTCACTGCCATAAAACGTTTACCTGAACCGTAAACCAAGAGTTGCGATATGAGACCCGCCTGTATTGTAGCACTAAAAATAAATTATAGAATATTTCATGCACAAAATTAAAAGATTGACACTGGTAAAGTCCATCTCGGGTTATGAATGAGGTCAGTGGCCGCGACTCCTCTGCCAGTGGTAACTGCTAGTAGCCCTTTTCTAGGTTGATCTTACTTAGATAATGGGATTCACCTAGGCTCTCCAAGCAATCCTTGATGCGAGGAAGTGGGTAGGACTCAGGTTTTGTCACCGCATTCAACTTGCGGAAATCTATATATAGCGTATCCCCTCCTCCATCTTCTGGAACTAGGACCACCAGTAATACCCAGGGACTTTCACTTTCCTAAATGAGACCTAAGCTGAGCTGCAAGTTGATCTGTTCCGACATCCTTTCAGCCTGCTGGGGGTTTAACCAATAATAATTCTGGCGGATCGGACACGTTCCTGAGACCAAGTCACTCATGTGCTCTAAAAGGTGTGACCTATTGTGTCTCGCACTACCTGTGGGTGCTGTAGCAGCAGGCTCTTGACGATACCCCTCTTAACAGTGTCCAAGGCAGGAGTGGCCAGCTTAAAGTTGATAGGGCTTAAGCAGGTTGATATGGAGCCACTTGGCACGTCTTATGCCACATTTCACTAGGTAATTTAATTTACCCTTCATCCAAAGAATCTTATGGGGGCCCATGAATTTTGTGCTTAACGGTCTCTGCTCTCCTGGGCGGAGAACCAGAACTTGGTCTCTCAATTCAAAACTTTGATCCTTGGCTTCACGATCTACTTGACTTTTTGTGATGCCTTCTACCTTTGCCTCAGAAGCCTTGGCAATTTTCCAGGCAGTTCATAACTTACCCTGTATATCTGGCAGCTCTTCCACCCAGGAGGCCTTGGATGAGTCCTCTCAAGCTTTATAGAGTATGACTAGTGGCCCACGTGTGGAGTGAGTGTACAGCAACTCAAAAGGGCTGTATCCTGTGGTTTCTGAGCGTGCCTGGCGTAGGGCGAACAAGACATAAGGCAACTTCTCCTCCCAATCCGAAGAGCCAGTCTCCCCTAACTTTGTCAAGACTGTTTTTAGCGTTTGGTGGGAGTGCTCCACGAGTCATTGGCTCTCTGGATGATATGCAGTAGAGGTCTGGTGGTGGACACCATGGTACTCCATTGCTGCCTTAAACTCTCTTGCCATAAAGTGAGAGCACTTATCCGACTGGACTGTGGCTGGGAAACCAAACCTACAAAAGAATTTTGTCAGTCCTCTGACAGCAGAACTGGCATTGGCACACCTATTCGGCACAGCTTCAAGGTAGCGCGTGAACAGATCAATCATTGTTAGTAAGAAATGATTTCCACGCCTACTACGGAACGAGGGACCTACATAATCGACTAATACATCATGGAAAGGAATACCTGCGGATGGAATGGGTTGGAGAGGAGCCCTCGGTACTACCTGGTTTGGATTACCGGCAACTTGGCACGTATGGCAGGAAGCTACGTAAGCTTTAACACTCTTTTGCATTCCCGGCCAGAATAAATGAGGCTGGATCAGTTGGGTAGTTTGTTTCACACCAAGGTGTCCTCACAATGACGCGTGGGCCATACGTAGCACCGATAAGCAGAGATTACGGGGAACAACTACTTGCCGGCGAAGGGCTTCTACAGGATCGTGAAGGGCTCGGGTGTCTCTGAAGAGCACCCTTTCCTTTGGCAGGAAATTTTCCTTTGAGAGATTAATCATCTCTGCTTCGTTTGAGTAAGCAGCTTCCCTGTAGGTTTTCAGCGTCTCATCCAGCAATTGAAATTTGAATCTGAATCCTTAGGTCGTTTGGGATGATGGACGCTTCTCCCTCAGACTCCACCGAGACCCCTGCGTTAGTATTTGAGTTAGCTCTATTCCCTGTTGTGGTGAGCAGCACAGCTTCATCTGAATAGGCTTCTGTGGTACGAGGCTCAGACTCATTGCTGTAGGAAGAAGACTCTTGGGCCACCTCACTTAGCCAATGTATTTCCCCAAGGTCAATGTCAGCTAGCGATTTGTCTTCTTCAGTAGGGGCGTGCTCAGTCCGGGGCTCAAGTTCGACTGCCTTCATGCACCCGAGGGGCACGCGCTGTATGCCTCTCAGGAGGTCTTGTCCCAAGAGCAAGTCATAGCCTTCATGCCTGAGATCGCTCACTACCTTAGCCTGCACCTTTTGCTGAGCTGGGGCATGGTCACTCTCAACTCCACAGAAGGAAGATCCTAAGTGACTCCTTTGGTCCAACACAGCGTCAAGCGATTGTCCTGCTGGACTTTGGCACCGATAGGAACCTGGAGCCATAACATTAGTGAAACATCTACACCTGTATCCTGTAATGCTCTGATCTATTGCGGAGAGCAGTCTCCTTCAGGCATAGATACTGTGATCTCCCCAACAGCGGTTTTTTTTTTTTTGGGGGGGGGGGAGGTTCTCAGATAGAGATTGAGAGGGCAGCTCGAGAAGAGGCTGAGGATTTGCTGGGACATAGTGAGTAATTCTTTGTGTGTCTGTAGTACTTACAAACCTTGCAGTATGCACTGTCATAGTTCAACTTCGCCACTTTAACCTTAGGATTATTCTTCTGCTTCGTAGACTCAGCTGACTGACCGGATAGCTTCAGCCGAAAGTTGGCTTCCAGGTGGTTAGATCTCCGGTAATGGCCAAACTTGGTAGGGGAGATTGGATTTTGCCGGGGCTTAGACTTACCCAATTGGACTGAGGTGGGGGGGGGGGCCCGAGTTGAACCGGACTAGCTCGTACTCATCAGCATACTCGCAGCATCCTCTAAACGTGGCTGAATTTTTCTTAGGGATGTAAATTGAGAGTGCCGGTGGGGTGTTCCTGTGGAAGTCCTCAATTTTGAAGAGCTCTAGGAGGTTGTCGTAAGTAGTGCACTTTGCAGCCTCTACCCAAAGGGTGATGAGCCTATCCTTCTGAAAACCCAATCAGACCAATATGTCATGGGGGACTTGGTGAGCCCACGCCACTGACAGCGCCAATTCTCAGGACTTAGTTTATAGGCCTCAATCAAGGCCTTCCTGACGGCCTAAAAATTACCCTGTTTATCGGCGGGGAGCGCAGCATGAGCATTCAACCCTTTCCCTGCCATATGCTTTGACAGTAGTAGGGCCTTCATATCCTCCACTACAACACACGTCTGAAACATAAACTCCATCTCATTTAGCCATCCTCCAGGATCCCTGTCGTCCCACTGAGGAATGAGTGTGTGGACAGGCATGGAGGGGAAGCTCAGGTCATTTTGAGCGCCGTTGAGGTGAGTGCTGTTTAGCCGTGCTAGCTGGATATCCTGTTCCCGCATCTTCAATTCATGATCTCTCTCTCTCTCTCTCTCTCTCTCTCTCTCTCTCTCTTAATCTCTTCTTGCTCGACCTTCCTCCGGGTATTGACCCCTTTCACATTCTCCCGCATATAACCTTGCAATGCCTCTCCTTCGTAACCTTGTCGGTCTGCCAGGGCCACAAAGTCCTGAATCTCAGCAGCACACATTTTGCTAATTTTATGGGTGAACCTGTATGCTAGTAAAAAAAAAAATGGAATCACAACTATGGGTGAACCTCTATGCTAGTCATAACAAAATTTAATCACTACTATGGGTGAACCTCTATGCTAGTCATAAAAATAAATAGAATCACAACTATGAGTGAACCTCTATGCTAGTCATAAGAAAATTGAATAACTATGGGTGAATCTCTATGCTAGTCATAAAAAAAAACTGGGATCACAACTATGGGTGAACCTCTATGATAGTCATAACAAAAATAGAATCACAACTATGGGTGAACCTCTATGCTAGTCATAGGAAAAATGGAATTACAACTATGGGTGAACCTTTATGCTAGTCATAAGAAAAATGGAATCACTCCTATGGGTAATCCTCTATGCTAGTCATAAAAAAAATGGAATCACAACAAGGGGTGAACCTCTATGCTAGTCATAAAAAGAATGGAATCTCCACGATGTGTGACCCTCTTTGCTAGTCATAAAAAAATGGAATCTCCACGATGTGTGACCCTCTATGCTAATAAAAAAAAATGGCATCTCCGTGATGTGTGACCGCTCTATGCTAGTCATAAAGAAATGGAATCTCTACAATGTGTGACCCTCTTTGCTAGTCATAAAGAAATGAAATATCCACGGTGTTTGACCCTCTATGCTAGTCATAAAAAAAAATAGAATCTCCACAATGTGCGACCCTCTATGCTAGTCATAAAAAAAAATAAATGAAATTCACGATATGTGACACTCTATGCTACTCATGAAAATATGGAATCACACTTATGCGGGATCTTCTATGCTAGACATAAAACATGGATTTGTAAAAATGTGTGGGTGCGTTCTTGCAACACCACCACTTGCAACTCTTTGACTTAAAGCAGAGTTTGTATTTATACTTAAAGTATAATGAAATAAATTAAACAATGTCACCGAGTTTGCTTAATACTTCGCTATGAAAATCAGCCCCTTTACATATTTTTCCCTTAGCAAAAAATGAGTTTAATAAATCATACTTTTTTAATATTTTATCTAAATGATCCTATGCCGTGACTGAAAAATGAAAAATGAAATTGATTGTGATATCGTAAAGCCTTTACCTTTAGGTCAACAATTTTATCACAATCGTTCAAAAATTATCCCTTTCAAAAATTTATATAAAAAATATCCCATGAAATATTACAAAAATTAAATTGAATATCACCAACAGTTAAAACAGAGTCGAAATATCAATGGATTCCACGTGTTCTTGCTGTTACCCTTCACAGAAATTAGGCCTCATTGCCAAAAAACGTTAACCTGAATCATGAACCAAGCGTGTCGATATGAAACCAGCCTGTATCCTAGCACTAAAGATAAATTATAAAATATTTCATGCACAAAATTGAATGATTGATATGTGCGTAAACCTCTCACCAACGTACAATAATTTGTCCATAATTTCAGGTCTGCGCTTTCGTTACGTAGAATTCGTAAAATATAACTAAGCAAAGAATAACAAACCTTGGCTTCATTCAGGAACTCGGCTGTGGGCTGAGTTTTATCAGGTTGGCCACATTTTAAATGTACACGTGCTTAGCCTATTACGTTTTCGAAGAATTTCTCAAATTTCACTGATTTTTAACACAAAATTAAAATTTGACTTACTGCACAATATATTTGAAAACTTAATCACTATGATAACCGTCATTCAAACTGGGCAAAGCACAAATTCTTCCCGGATGGTTAGCTATTATGCCGAACAATGGGACTAAAGCTCACCACGTGGGTTTTTAAAAACAACAGGTTTGGCGGTACAAACACACGCACAAAAAAAAAAAATCTTAACAATAAAAATAAAATGCTTTGGCTGTATTCTTCCACGGTTCCAAGTCCAGTGATGAGAGAATTTACTTTAAAATGAAATTGAGATTCGTCTCGTCGCTGTGGACAGAAAAGGGGGAATTTTATGTTAATAAAAATAATTTTAAATATTGTCTCCACGCATCCTGGCAAGGTTGCCAATTTACATTACGTGCCCGTACGCTTTTGAGTTCGGCCTTGCTTAAGGAACTCTGTACTTACACAAAAGGAGAATAATGGCAAGGTTGCCAGTCAGCATTAAGACAAGGAGTACCAACAAAATAGATATATTTACAATAATACTTAAGTGAAGATTAATAAAAGGGGAGCAAAACAGATAACTGCTTCATATTTCAAGTAAGCCACGAGGTACTTCACAGGGAGTTGGGCTCACGTGGAGTTAGGAAGGCAGTGAAAGGTATTCAGCACCGCCATCTTATTCTCTGGAAAGGGAAATATATAAGATTATTAACCGCTCACTTACTTCTACAGGCTGGAACACGATGAAGTCATGTGGTTAAAACCTTTAGGCAAATTAAATAAAAGTGCAAACTTGGGAATTTAAAAACTATACATGGGAATCAACACTGTCATAGGGTGAATTAATTAAGGTTAGGAGCAACCGGCACACGTGGTTGGGACACAAGTCTGGGATAATGAAGGATTAGTGGGTAGGATCTTTCTTTAAAGGATAAAAAGGAAAAAATGTGATAAGGGAAGGAGATGGATAAGGATGATGAGGTTAAGATACTCAAACAGACGCCTTACCTTACAAAAAAAGACTCTGGTTCCCTCCTTGTGGAGGACGTGACACAGGTCCTGCTAGTAAGTCTGAATGAGTCTTGAGAGCGAAGAGAGGTGATGTTCCTCTCACGGGGGTTAGTTAGCGAAGAACGAAGCCCAGCTGTTCCTGGGTCGACTTAACGCCACTTGGCCCCTAATTGGGGGAGTAGGGTGAATTGGCCTGACCGCTGTCCTATTGGTCAGGCCTTCTTACGTGTCCCACCATCATTCAAAGCTTGCCTCCGTCCTTCTCCTGGGATCTCAACGCTGCCACGTGGTTTGTAAAGATATCTGGAAATGAGATCTTAGAGGAGTAGACTGGTATATGATGGTTGGGGGAGGGGGGACGAGACTCTGGTTAGGGTTCCAAAGCTTGCAGCATGGTGACCCAGTCATTGCAGGTGGGGTCTTTATTTGAAAATAGGTGGCGCAATGAATGCCATGAATAACAATATATATATATATATATATATATATATATATATATATATATATATATATATATATATATATATATATATATATATATATATATATATATATATATATATATATATATATATATATATATATATATATATATATATATATATATATATATATACACATACATATATATATATATATATATATATATATATATATATATATATATATATACATACATACATACATATATATATATATATATATATATATATATATATATATATATATATATATATATATGTAAATGCCTAAAAATCACGGGAAAACGTGATGCTCAGATGCAGAAGAACCACAGGGAAAATTAAAATACGAAATATACGATTAAGTCGTGAGTAGTTTCGTGATACTTCTTCAGAGGACTGATTTATTGAGAGAGGTTTCTTTATATTTCATAGGGGAAGTAAACATTCAAACATGCATATAGAGGCGCACAGAACAATAACACTCCCATACCAGGTACCTGGGCTGTGGTCAGGTGTTTACTGGGTGGATATTCAACCTCATTAGACACCTGCTAAAAAGGGTAATTTCTGGTGACCGGTAAATTCTTGTTTTTGACTTTCAATACAGTTTATTTATATAAATAACGGTAGCCTTATCTATATAAAAACATAAGAAAAACTATGTGTATATATAAAAAATCTATATATAAATATATAAAAAGACATATATATATGTATACACAGACAGGCATTCATACACAAACATGCATAATATATACATAGACATATACATACGTGTATACAGACTGGTGTACATATACAGACACATACATAGACTTACATATAAATGTATCATTATCTTCTCCGTTGTCTCCCTGATCCCCATATGTCCTGTCTCGTGCACTATCACGATAACCTGTCTTCTCAACAGTGCTGGAATTATCATCTGCCAATAAATACCTTATTCGGTATTCTCAGGGATATCGGTGGGTCTTTGCTTCCTCATAAACAACCCATCCTTAATATAATACCAGGTCGGAGACTGCTCTGCCTTCGTCTCGTCCACCACACGTTACAATAACTCAGATAATGTTGCATCCTTCCGTTGCAATCTTATTAGCCTTCTCCCACTCACTTGTCCTAATTCTATCGTTGAATTTTGTATTTCTTCTAAGTTCATTTCTTCTTTGTCTACTCATCTGCTCCTCTGTCACTCCTTTTCACTCTGGCTTACTCTTGATTTTTCTTCTTGCTTACCATCAAGGGAATCGTCTTCTTCGGAAAACAATTCCTGTAAGTTCATTTCTCCTTCAATTTCTTCTTTCTTGTCCTCTTGTCCGCTCGTCTGTCGTTCCACTTCACTCGAGCTTACTCTTAATTTCTCTTCTTGCGTATAATCTAGGGAATCCTCTTCTTCACAAAACAATTCATGCAAGTATATTGCTCCTTCGATTTCATTCTCATCTTGGTCCACTTGTCCGCTTGTCTGTCGTTCCTCTTTGCTCGGGCTTAATCTTGAGTTTTCTTCTTGCAAATCAGCAAGGGAATCATTTTCTTCGGAAAAAAAAAATCCTCCAAATTCATTTCTTCCAGGTCCATTGTTTCTTGGTCCTCTTTTCCACTCATCGGTCGTTCCTCTTCACTCGGGCTTGATATTGAGACCTTTTCTACGGAAAACATACCCTCCAAATTTATTTCTTCCAGGTCATTTTTTTCTTTATCCTCTTGTCCACTCGTCTGTTGTTACTCTTCGCTCGACTTTCTCTAGACTTCTCCTCTTGCGTACTTTCAAGGGAATCCTCTTCTTTAGAAAAAAAAATCTTCTAAGTTCATCACTCCATCGATTTCTTCTTCTTCTTCAGCAGCCACTTCCTTCTTTATAGTCCTAGTCGTATCACCACTAGGAACCAGATGCTAGTCCTCGCATTCAATCATAGGACTATACCTCAAAGGTTTCTCTGTCACAATGGGACAAGGCACGAACTGCGCTCTACCAACCTCATTGCCCAGCAAGACGTCTAGTCCTTCGACAGTACTTGAATCCTTTACCGCAAAGTCAAAATTACCTGTCACTAACTCGCATGACAGTTTCTTATTCCCTTAAAAATAATCGAGTGCCCTGTGAGAGACTGTTCCACCAAAGGGTGGGCTCCCACACCACCGCACTGTGGTTACAACCTGTGTGACGCAATATCCTGACCGGGATTCGCTCACTCGCGTATATTGCTGCTAACATACCTTCATAAATATATGATTTAAAGGCATCCATGCAGTTTGGGCTCGTCCTGTTCATCATGTAAACGGTGGCTTGTTCATTTTCCTCTCAGTCCTTTCCCGATTGCTTCTTAGTCTTCGCATTCTGTGAAATCGAATTATCTTTAATCATTTGGACGGCTGCTGTTGGTTGGTTTGACCAACATTCCTTACTGATATGGCCTCTCTTACCACACTTAAAACAGACAATATCAACCTTCTGTACGTCTTTCACGGTAATTGAAGGAGGACGATTCTACGTTTGTTGCTGAGGTACTATAGCATTCTGCTTAGAGATATTACCAGTGTTACATCCTTTATAACTTCTGAACTTGTTCCCATAGTTATTTCCGAAATAGTTTCCATGATTTGGCGAATACTTGACATTTAGTCGGAACAACAGTTGAAACTTCATGCCCGAGGAGGGTTTACGACTGATAATATTGTAATCTTCACTCAGCGAAACGGCTTCATCAAGTTTTTTCACCTCTCTCTCTCAAGTATGTTCGAATGTGTTCAGGAAATCCTCGTAGATACTGCTGCAGTATTATCAACTCTTCTAAATCAGCCTTCTCCTTTATGTGAACAGGCTCTATCCATCTCTTAAAAAAAGAGCATATTCTGCATATTCTGCTTTGCTTCGGAACAACAGTTGAAACTTCATGCCCGAGGAGTGTTTATGACTGATAATATTGTAATCTTCACTCAGCAAAGCAGCTTCATCAAGTTTTTTTACTTCTCTCTCTCAAGTATATTCGAATGTGTTCAGGAAATCCTCGTAGATATTGATCCAGTATTATCAACTCTTCTAAATCAGCCTTCTCCTTTATGTGAACAGGCTCTGTCCATATCTTAAAACAAGAGCATATTCTGCAATAACACAGACCATTTATCTTCTGGCCATTTCATCGTCGCTGCTACCGTTTCAAAATGAATGGAGAGCTCATCTGGGGATTCTATTTTTAACCTTCGAATTAACCTCTCGGCTTCTGTTACATCAAACATGGGTTTGTGCTTAGCAGGGACCGTCTTGGTTTGCGGGGTCAACTGGAAATGGCCATGTATTAATTCCAACTCCAGCGCATACCTCAATTCTTCCATCTCTTTTTCATCTCGCCTTGCTTTCATTAACCTTGCGTGTCTTGTAGTCTCTCTCTCTTCTTCTTCTTGCTTTGCTTCCATTTCCTTCGTACGTCGTCTTTCTTATTTCTCATCCTCTTCTCATCTTTCTTCCTATTCCTTTTCTCTTTCTATCATCTTCAACTTGATCAAAATCTCTTCCACTGCAATATGTTGAATCCTTGCTTCTGCATCCTTATCTGCTTTCATGCCTTAAGTTTGAGGGTCAACCGGTCCTTGCTTCACTAGAAATTCTTCCTCAGCTTCCTCCACCAGTTTTCGAGCTGCCACAATATTCTCTTCCAACAATTTTCCCGAGTATCTCAATGCTTCTAAGGCTAGACACTTGATTTGGTCCTTATTTTTCCGGCTCGTAGCATGGTCACCACATACAATTGGGATCGAGAGCCACTGAGCTTTAGTTACATAAGCTTCTGACAAATCCTGAACTCTTTGGTTACTTAAAAACTCGGGGATAATTAACTGTGCCATCTTGTAATTCAACAATAATTAATTCCTCTCCAAAATATATTCTACTGACAATACTCAAAACCCAATCAACACTGTACTGTTAAAAACCTTTATTCAAAAACACACAACCTGTTATCACCATTACTTAGAACAGACTCGCTCGATTCCGAGGGTCTGGGCACCTAAATATATTACAATGTCTGGATCTTGGATCTAAGCATCCATAAAATTTATCATACGATTACGACTCCCCAAGTCTGGGTATTAACAAAATATACTATACTATGGCTTGTGACTGGGAACCAAACATATAATAGGATAAATACTACGACTGGCAAGTTAATTAACCTCTCAAACTTCAACTTACCTTGTTTGCATTTACATTAAAACTGTTACACTTTAAAACATTGATTTCCGAATTCTGAGACCATTAAATAACTCCCAGACAGCAATATATAAACACTGAATATCCAAAGGTCTCTTAAGCACACTCAAAACTAAACTGGGTGAATACCTTTAAGTATTGTTAACACTAATCTAACTCTCACTGTGGTTCCTAAGAGGAATACGAGCATATCTGGTTTCAAATAAAGATGATTGGAATATTACACTCGTTACAATAATGAATATATCCTATTTAAATTACAACACTTTGAAAAGAATTTACAGAAAATTAGTCTCTGGAAAAATCATTAAGTCTGAACAAAACTAAGAATAACACAAAATGTTACGATATGAAATTATAAAAGAACTTGACTTGAACTATTATATCTGAGGATACCTTAAACCTTAGAACAGAAATAATGCAATGAAAATAATGCAAATGCTTGAAATAATAGAATGTTTAAGTTTCACTCTAAATGAATAATGGTTAACTAGATCACTTCACAAACCTAACCTGCAGACAGGGCCGTTTACAAAAATCGTTAAACAATGTCAGTACTCACCCTAATATAATGAATTAAAAAACCACCATATAATCTGGAGTGACAAACAATTAGCTTTGGGGCAGATAGTCACTTAGGAGTGGACACACTAGAACGCACTGAACACTTCCAAATCACACTGGTTTGCTACCTTGAGAGAGAGAGAGAGAGAGAGAGAGAGAGAGAGAGAGAGAGAGAGAGAGAGAGAGAGAGAGAGAGAGAGAGAGAGAGAGTGGAGAATGCTGCGGTTCTAACTCTGACCCAACATTGAGTCTCTATATATGAATTTTTGACCAATTCCAGAATCTTCCCGGAGCCAGTTTTGGTAGCATGGGGTGTCGTGGCAAGCGTCAAAATTGCCAAATATTACTCTACCAAGCGCTGTACGTACGATACGCCAGACGGCTCTCTCAGTCAGCCACGTTTAAATGTGCATAAATTTATCATTAATCGAATGCCGAGTCCCAAACCTACCAATTAGCTACGATGGTGAAGATGGGTTGATTTCAATTCTAAGTACAGAAAACCTGAATTTGACAGGAATATGTACAGAAGA
>NC_090751.1:50434176-50441676 GCF_036898095.1 Palaemon carinicauda
ATACATAATGACTCTTCTGTTATTTTTGATAGATTTATGTGATCTACTTTTAATTGTTCTTGCCTATATTAATATGTTTGCCTTTCCCATCAAACTACACTGTACAGTAAAGTGAAAACAGCTAAAAATCTATTCATTGGTTGTTAAAACCAGATGCATTCCACCACATAGGCCATTTTTAAAAGGACTTATCGAAGTTCTACTGTATTTTTAATTTTACATTCCAAATCGAATTTTCACCCTGTCAATTATTAACTGACCATTTAATCATATATGGAAATACAGTATATCTTTTGTTTCGTGTTACGTCACTATCAAAGTTTATACATTTCCTTTAAAGGAAAGAAAAACTCAAAGGAAATGAAGAACCCATTAAGGTCATTCATCTTTCTCTTTATAAATATTATACTTGCTTAACGGTTATGAAAGAAAACATCATTAGTTATGAAAATATGATAGCCTATAACCAAGACGGATAACGTAAATTATATGATATTCTTTTCACGAAGTAGGCGAAAGACAGTAAGCCTAAACATACAAATTATACGTTAATATTCAATTCTATATACTGTGTATTTGTTGTACGGTAAGGGAAAAGAATATATTTTTTTCTTTTTTCGCTCTGTATATGTAAAACATGCATTTCTCTGTGATAATATAAGAACCCTCTCCAGATCTCCAATAGTGGTAAAGGCTTTTGAACAAAAACTTCCGTTATTAATTTAATAACATTACCAGTAGAAGAACGATAATCATTTCAATCTCCTTTCATCAACATCGTCATCATCCTGATCTCATCCTACGCCTATTGACGCAAAGGACCTCAGTTAGATAACACCAGTTATGTCTATCTTCAGCTTCTAATTCTAAACATCTTATTCATCTTTTCGTACTTCACACTTCTTTGTTCTCAGCTATGTAGGTCTGGGTCTTCCAACTCTTTTAGTGCCTTGTGGAACACAGTTTAGCGTTTGGAGAACTAATCTCTCTTGATGAGTGCAAAGAGTACGCACATGCCATCTCCATTTACCCCTCACTATGATCACATCCACATAAGGCACTCGCATAATCTCTCCAATAGTTTCAATTCTAAACCTTACATATCATTTAACACCCAATATTCTTGGATGGCTTTGTTCTAAAATCTACTATTGAAGATTGTATAATTTCTATACCATGACTCATGTCCATACGGTAACACAGATCTCACTAAACTGTATATTTTAAAATTATATTTAATCTAGCCATTGTCAGGTTTGCTTTTTTTCAATCTTTCACTAAAATCTAATTCCAAAGATTCTTCATTAGAGATCATACTTCCTAAATACTTGAATGATACTAGTTCATTAATCCTTTCTTCTTTCAGTTATATCTCATATCCATTGCATATTCCATTCTCATCATCTCTGTCTTTCTTATAAGTATCTTACACCTAACCTCGTGTGATATTTCATATATTCTGTTAAGCAAACAGGGCAAATTCTGTGGTGTTCCGTTAATAAGGACAGCATCATCAGCATACTCTAGGTCTACTAATTTCTTATCACCAACCCAGTCCAATATTTCTTCATCATTTTCAACTGTTCTACGCATTACAAAATCCAGAAGGAAGATAAACAACATAGGTGACTACACATTCCTTATGAGTGTTCCACTGTTCACTGGAAATTCATTTAATAGGACTCCTTAACTTTGCAACTGCTATGCTCACGAACAAACTTTATCAAATTCACATATCAAAGAGAAATTTCATAATAACACAGGACTCTCCACAAAATTGACAGGTGCACACTATCAAAGGCTATTGCATAGCCCACAAAAGCCATCAAAAATGGAGTTTTATGCATTTACTCAGTACAACTTGTACTTGTTCAACCTATTTATCGAAACGATTTTCTTTTTATATATTTCCAATTTCCTATTTGTCATTTCTGTCATTATTTAAATCTTCAATAATATAATTTTGTCATTTTTTAAAGAGGGGACATGTCCTGGCTGGCCTCTCCCTCTGAGCCACTATGTTTAAAAATATGCTGCTATGATGCCTATTAATGATACGAGATTATTAGATTGCCAGAGTAATACGTTTAATTCCACCATTGATCAACACATTGGTCTACTGGGAGGCAGCGAGGACGAAAACAGTTAGAAAAAGGTTGAGCAATCTAATTATAGAAGGTCAAGCTGCGTCTTTACTTGCGATATTATTCAAAACGATGAAGAAAAGGGACGGAAACGGTTCAGGATACTAGTGATAATCAATAAATAACAGAGAGATAGAGAGAAAAACATACTAATATAAACACTGTTCCAAAAAAATAACTTTTTATAATTTTACAAAGAGCATATCCTGTTTTCAACACACTGAAATTTCAATAGATGTCACAGTATTTTGAATATCTATCATTATGCCATGATAGCCATTCACTGAAAAGGTTGTTTGATTAAAAGGAATGAGTCTTGAGTGATCTTAATAACGGGAGTAAGTCGGCTGCTTTCATCGGAGTTGTGACTGTGCCGAGAGAGGGTTGTGAACTCAAAGGCAGGATGCAATCAACTGAGTTATATTATTATAGAACACTCTCCTTTATATACAAAACCTCAAGCCAACAGGACATAACAAGTTAACAAGACAGACAATGTTACATGTTCGTTTAGTGCGAGGGGAGAGCGAAGATACAAGCATAGTATATGCAAAAGGAATTATGTACAATTGTGTGACACACGGTTGGTACATGGCTCCCCCTCTAAAAATGACATACTGAACATGTTAAATAGGGTGCCCTGATCTAGAGAGGCGAACTGTAGGCGGGTCATCTGGCAGAAGATAAGCAGGTTTTAGACGATCAATGGAGACCCAGTCTTCTTTGCCCCGAATGTTTAGGAGGAATGCTTTTGGACTGCGTCGGATCACAAAGAAAGGGCCCGTGTAAGGGGGCGTTAGTGGTGGCTTGCTGGTGTCGTTGCGCAGGAAGACGTGCGTTGCAGAGTGCAAGTCCGTTGGTATGTGATGCTTCGCTGGGGGCTTGTAAGTCTGGCGGCATGGAGTAAAATTTCCCACGACGTGACGTATGCGCTGGAGATCGTCGGAGGAGGTTGTAGAAGGAAAAAATTCGGCAGGGACGACCAACAGGTCGCCATACACCATTTCAGCTGCCGAGACGTCGAGGGCGTCTTTAGGAGTGGTCCTTATTCCCAGGAGGACCCAGGGAAGCTGAGTAAACCAGTTTGAATCCTTGCAGCGGGACATCAAAGCTGCTTTGAGGGTGCGATGAAAACGTTCAACCAATCAATTGGCAGCGGGGTTGTAGGCCGTTGTCTGATGTAGGGTGATGCCCAGGAGATTCGCTAATGACGTCCACAATTGAGAGGTGAAAGTGGTTCCCCTGTCAGAGGTAATATGCTCAGGGATACCGAATCTTGAAATCCATCCAGAGAGTAAGGCAGATGTACATGAGGCGGACGTTGCAGTTTCCATGGGAATGGCTTCAGGCCAACGAGTGGAGCGGTCGATGACGGTAAACAGGTAACAATGTCCATGTGATGTGGGTAGGGGGCCTACAACGTTGACGTGAATGTGTGCGAAACGACGCTGAGGTTGAGGAAAGGTGCCCACTCCTGAATCCGTGTGTCGATGTACTTTGGAAGTTTGGCAAGAAGTACAGGCGCGGACCCAATCCTTAGCATCCTTAGAAATGCCGTGCCAAATGAACTTTGCCTTCAGCAGCTGTGCAGTAGAACGGCACGAGGGATGTGAAAGGCCGTGAATGAAATCAAACACCTGTCAGCGCATGGGAGCAGGAATCCAAGGTCGCGGTTTACCAGTACTGACGTCACAGAGGAGGGTGGTGTTGGAGTCTTCGAGGGGAAAGTCTTCCCAACGGAGGGACGTGCAGGATGTCCTACAAGCTTGATACTCTGGATCCTGTCGTTGGGCTTCAGCCACGGCGTTGTAATCCAATCCCAGTTGAATGGCAGCCAACATGTTTTTTGACAGGGCATCGGCAACGGGATTCATTTTCCCAGGGACGTATTGGAGGGTGCAATTGTATTCAGCCACGGCGGAGAGATGTCGGCGTTGACGGGCGGACCAGGCGTCAGACTGTCGAGTGAAGGCGTGCACCAGAGGCATGTGGTCTGTGCGAATGACGAAGGGCATACTTTCTAAGAAAGGGCGAAAGTGACGGACAGCCAAGTGCACCACCAGCAATTCTCGATCGAAGGTAGAATAACCCGATTCTGCCTTGGACAGTTTTCTGCTAAAGAAGGCCAATGGGCGGGGCGAGCCTTTGACCACCTGCTTGAGTACTGCACCAATAGCGACGTCGCTGGCGTCGGTGGAGAGAAGGAGAGGGGCGTGTGGGATAGGAAAAGTGAGAGCCGCAGCAGTTGATAGGGCCTTCTTTGCATTGCTGAAGGCTGCTTCTTGAAGGGGACCCCACTTCAGGTCCTTTGGCTTGCCCTTGAGGGAGGCATAGAGGGGAGCAAGAGTGGCGGCAATGGCTGGCAGAAAACGGTGATAATAGTTGATCATGCCCAAGAATTCCTGCAGAGCTTTGACTACTCTCTTTTTGGGGATATGGTACTATTGTAAGAATAAAGAAAACTGAAACTTGCAACTGGTCAAAATTGTTATTTAATTCAAGAGGCTATATTATATTCTATAGCCATATTGACATATAATCAACAAATTACTTTTCTAGCTCATATTCCAACGCATATGCACTTAAAAACAAAAGTAATATGTACACCCACATAATAGGTTATAAGGAGAGAGTAAAATTGACAGTAGGTAATTTTGGAGTAGGCACAAGAAATAACAGATGAGACATTCTTGTGGATTTGCTGAAAGAAACAATAAAGAAATTATGAACACTTTTTTTAATGAAGCGTTCGCTTCATATATATATATATATATATATATATATATATATATATATATATATATATATATATTTATATATATATACATATATATATATATATATATATATATATATATATATATATATATATATATATATATATGTATATATATATATATGTATATATACACACACATATATATATATATATATATATATATATATATATATATATATATATATATATAATATACACACACACACATATATATATATATATATATATATATATATATATATATATATATATATATATATATATATATATATATATATATATATATATATATGGGCCAGGTAGTAAGAAAAGTGAAGAAGAGCAGAATGAGTTCTGGAATGAATTAACTAGGTGTGTAGAAGGACTGGGTAGAAGGAATTATGTAGTTGCCATGGGTGACTTAAATGCAAGAGTGGGCGCTGGAGAGGTAGAAGGTGTCATTGGGAAGTATGGCGTACCTGGTGAAAATGAGAGTGATGAGAGACTGGTAGATATGTGTGTTGAGCAAGAGATGATGATAAGTTATAGCATTTTCAAGAAGAAAGATAAAAACAAGTATATATACGTAAGAGTGGCAAATAGAAGAGTAGTAGAAAGGGCATTAATGGATTATGTGTTGATAACTAAAAGCATGTTTGGAAGATTGAAAGACGTGCACGTGTTTAGGGGTAGGGCTAACGGTATGTCTGATCATTTTTTGGTGAAAGGAAAATTAGTTGTAGCAAAAGAGTCGGAGAATAGAGTAGGTGGATGTAAAGGGGAGCTAGTAAGGGTTGAAGAGCTAATAAAACTGAGGGTAAAAAGTAAATATCAGGAAAGGTTGGAATTGGCATATGACGAAGTGAAAGTAAGAGAAACTGGTAATTTAGAGGAGTGGAAGTTAGTGAAAGAAAATTTTGTTGGGATTACAAGTGATGTGTGAGGCAAGAGGGTTGTTGGAGGCACCATGAGGAAGGGCAGTGAATGGTGGAATGAAGCAGTGAAGGTAAAAGTAGAATAGAAAAAGAGTGCTTTTGAAGAATGGTTGCAGAGTAATAGTATAGAGAAGTATGAAAAATATAGAGAGAAAAATATGGAAGTAAAGCGCAAGGTACGTGAGGCAAAGAGGACAGCTGACCTGAGGTGGGGTCAGGGATTGGGTCATTCATATGAAGAGAATAAGAAGTTTTGGAAAGAAGTGAAGAGAGTAAGGAAGGCTGGCTCAAGAATTGAAGAAACAGTGGAAGATGGAAATGGAAGGTTGTTAAAAGGAGAGGAACCAAGGAAAAGGTGGGCGGAATATTTTGAAAGTTTACTGAATGTTAAGGATAATAGGGAGGAAGATATAATTGCTGTTGCAGGTGTTGAGGTGCCGGTGATGGGAGATGAGAATGAGAGAGAGATTACAATAGAGGAAGTAAGGAGATCACTAGATGAAACGAGAGTAGGAAAAGCATCTGGTATGGATGGTGTGATAGCTGAGATGTTGAAGAAAGGGAGTGTGACTGCGCTTGAATGGTTGGTGAGATTGTTTAATATGTGTTTTTTGTTGTCAATGGTACCAGCAGATTGGGTTTGTGCATGTATTGTACCACTATATAAGGGTAAGGGAGATGTGCATGAGTGTTGTAATTCTAGAAGTATTAGTTTGTTGAGTGTAGTTGGAAAAGTGTATAGTAGAGTAATGATTAATAGGATTAAGGATAAAACAGAGAATGCAATCTTAGAAGTACGGGGGGGCTTTAGAAGAGGTAAGGCTTGTATTAATCAGATTTGTATAGTTAGACAGATATGCAAGAAATATTTAGCAAAAGGTAAGGAGGTGTATGTTGCGTTTATGGATCTAGAGAAAGCGTATGATAGAGTTGATAGGGAAGCAATGTGGAATGTGATGAGGTTATATGGAGTTGGTGGAAGGTTGTTGAAGGCAGTGAAAAGTTTCTACAAAGGTAGTAAAGCATGTGTTAGGATAGGAAGCGAAGAGCGATTGGTTTTCGGTGAGAGTGGGGCTGAGACAGGGATGTGCGATGTCGCCGTGGTTGCTTAACTTATATGTTGATGGAGTGGTGAGAGAGGTGAATGCTCGAGTGCTTGGACGAGGATTAAATGTGGTAGACGAGAATGACCATGAATGGGAGGGAAATCAGTTGTTGTTTGCAGATGATACTGTACTGGTAGCAGACACAGAAGAGAAGCTTGGCCGATTAATGTCAGAATTTGTAAGGGTGTGTGAGAGAAAGAAGTTGAGAGTTAATGTGGTTAAGAGTAAGGTTATGAGATGTACGAGAAATGAAGGTGGTGCAAGGTTGAATGTCATGTTGAATGGAGAGTTACTTGAGGAGGTGGATCAGTTTAAGTACTTGGGGTCTGTTGTTGCAGCATATGGTGGAGTGGAAGCAGATGTACGTCAGAGAGTGAATGAAGGTTGCAAAGTGTTGGGGTCAGTTAAGGGATTAGTAAAAAATAGAGGGTTGGGCATGAATGTAAAGAGAGTTCTATATGAGAAAGTGATTGTACCAACTGTGATGTATGGATCAGAGTTGTGGGGAATGAAAGTGATGGAGAGACAGAAATTGAATGTGTTTGAGATGAAGTGTC
>NC_090751.1:50446676-50461676 GCF_036898095.1 Palaemon carinicauda
TTCTGTTCAGACGTATGAAGTATAGTTTTTCAGAATATTGTATATATCATTTTTGTTGTATGATTTCACGTTAATGAACAAAAACAACAAAAAACAACAACAATAACAACAACTTATGTGAACAAATATCATTTATGAAAAAAAGTTCTGTTCCATCATGCAACGATTAAAAGATTCTTCTAGACTTTAGGATTATCAAGCAATCATTACCATGTGGCTGTTTGGTCGAGTGCGATCTCTTTTGTCCTGGACATGAATAGTTTTGCTGATGTTGCTTGAATTTTTCCGAAGGATTAGTCACGTCTTCAGACTAGTCAAGAGCGGTTCGATTGTTCAAAATTGTTTCCATTTCGGAGTGGGGAAGGATTACACTCGGTTAAATAAAAGAAATTGGTGTTCTCAATGGTGATTTTTCTAATAGCACAAGTTCGCACAATCAAGTTTGTCTCCGCGAGAGAGAGAGAGAGAGAGAGAGAGAGAGAGAGAGAGAGAGGAGAGAGAGAGAGAGAGAGAGAGAGACCTGTTTTTACGCCTTTCAGTTTAATAGTCCTTTATCCTTCACTTAAAGGCGTATTGTTAACGAGGAATTACTTTATTTAATGAGTTCCAGATTTTTCGAGAGAATTTTCTTTTGGGTATGAGAAGCATAAGTGTCATTGATTTTCTTGTTACCTTAAGTGCAGACAGAAACACTCTCTCTCTCTCTCTCTCTCTCTCTCTCTCTCTCTCTCTCTCTCTCTCTCTCTCTCTCTCTCTCTCCTACGTGTTATTACGTCAGAAATAATTCAGTGCTGGACACTGTAATTAAAACGTAAAAGCTTACTTACAAATGTCTAATGACACATAGGAAGAAGAATTCTTGCAAAATAGCAGCTGTAGTTTTTGAAAGGTATAATGTTTTTTTCAACTTATACTATGGCATAATAATGTTTTAAGCTAATTATTTAACGTTATAATTGATTTTCAATTCAAAATAATTTTCATATTTGGGGTACTTGTTTTTTATTTTTATCTATTTGAATGATTCAATTGGTACCCTCGCATATTGAATTCTACTTTGCTGAATTCAATATTTTTACATGTTTTTATTTTGCATTGTCTTGTTCTTTAGATATATTCTTATCTCATAATTTAACAATAATGAGGATTAAATCTAATTTTTTTTTCCAAATTCAAACTTTGAATAAATTTGTGCTTTCAAATATTTTGGATGTAAAATTAGGTGTCAATTTGGATTTATTTGGAATATTATTTTTTTAGGTTTTTACGATAGTGTTTAATTTGTTGACCTCCAGTGTTGGTAATGATCAATTTAGTAAATAAAATAGAGATATTTTAGTTATATTTTGCTTGTGTCAGTCTTAATAATTGCATCAATATTGTAATCATTCAATCTTTAATAGCAAAATTAATCCTAAAAAAGACATGAATGAGGAGATATAGTACAAAAAGGACATGGGTTTGGAATTAGAAATTAGGATGGAGAGTATATTTTAGATGGAAATGAGACGTTTCGGCGTAGCCCATTTGGCGTCGCCGTTTCGGCGTGGCCAGTTAGGCGTAGCCGATTCGGCATCAGATTTTTTCGGCGGAAAGACTGTTGGCCGTCAACTATTACTTTGTAAGGATATATATATATATATATATATATATATATATATATATATATATATATATATATATATATATATATACATACATATATATATATATATATATATATATATATATATATATATATATATATATATATATATATATATATATATATATATATAAAAACTTCTTTGTTGAAGTATAATTAGCTCTCACTCACTTCAACCATTCTAAGAAATGGATTTTTTTTACGTTTCCTTCTTCTGTTTACATAAAATAACTACTTCGATGTTATAGTGTAATTAGTTCTCAATAACTTTAACTAATTTAAGAAATTATTTTGTTATTTCCTTCTTTTGTTTAGATTTATTGTTTCAGCTGTCTAAGCCCTATTTCACATGGAAGGAGATATTTTAACAAAACGTGGAAGAAATAAAGTGATTCATGAAGGATACCTTTTTATTTTGATGCAACGAGCAAAAGTGATTCTGAATTAAAATTTTGGCAATGTGAACAGAAAGATCGGTGTGGAGTAAGACTGCATATGAAGAATGGAAAAGTGATTCGACAGGTAAATCAACATATCCATGAACCATCTGCTGCAAAAGTAGAAGTAGAAAAATTGAAAACAAATATTAAGAAAAGATCTGCTGAAACATCTCGTTTCATTGCCTTTATCGAATCTCTATAAAAACGACTCGGACTTTGCCTTGTGGGCTAAAATGTTTATATCATTCGCCTTTGTTCATTTAGAAAAGATTGACGAATACATGGATACACTAGCAGCAGGTCTTCCAGACGAACTAATAACCTTATTCCATTGGTTTGAAGACACTTATATTGGACGACAAAATAGGTGACGAAATGCAAGAATAAACCTGATGTTTGCTCCCGAGATATGGAACCTTTATGAACACACTGTAAATGATGAAGATCGCACTAACAATCACGCCGAAGCTGCCAATCGACGTCTACAGTACGAACTAGGAATGCATCATCCGTCCATCTGGAAATTTATTGATGCCTTGAGGAAAGTTCAGAAAGGACGTGATGCATTTCTAGGAAAATTAATTACTGGATATCCACCTCCCAAAAAAACTAAAGAAATATAGAGATGCTGATGAAAGAATTAAAAAAAAAAATAGTAATGGAAGTTGAGTCATTAAAGCCTATTGATTTCCTGAAGGGTATTGCTCATAATTACGAAATAAGAATTAATTCTTTGCTTAGTTTTAACTTTGTAATACAATATTTTCAATTTAAAGTTTTTAATATACATTATTCCATTATTGTTTTAATAGGATCCTTTATACTCTAGGTGAATAATTTTTTTTTTTCCAATTACAGATTTTTATTTACATTATTCCTTGATTTGTTTTTCTAAATTTCCATAAATGAATAAATAAGTAAGTCATTGGGTGTTTTCAAAAACAAAGATGCCGAAACAATCTGACCCCTTGACGGCTACGCCGAATAGTGCTGCTAGTGTGACGGCGCCGAGTAAGGGTGTGAACTCAAAGGAAGATTGGAAACGACTGAGTTATATTATTGTGGAACACTCTCCTTATATACAAAACCTCAAGGCAACAGGACATAACAAGTTCACAAGACAGACAATATCACAGAGGAAAAACCAGACATGAATTTTCATGTTCGTTTTAGTGCGAGGGAAGAGCGAAGATACAAGCATAATATATACAAAAGGAATTATGTACAATTGTGTGAAACACGGTTGGTACATGGCTCCCCCACTAAAAATGACATACTGTACATGTTAAATAGGGCGCCCTGATCTAGAGAGGCGAACTGTAGGCGGGTCATCTGGCAGAAGATAAGCAGGTTTTAGACGATCAATGGAGACCCAGTCTTCTTTGCCCCGAATGTTTAGGAGGAATGCTTTCGGACTGCGTCGGATCACAAGGAAAGGGCCCGTGTAAGGGGGCGTTAGTGGTGGCTTGCTGGTGTCGTTGCGCAGGAAGACATGCGTTGCAGAGTGCAAGTCCGTTGGTATGTGATGCTTCGCTGGGGGCTTGTAAGTCTGGCGGCATGGAGTAAATTTTCCCACGACATGACGTATGCGCTGGAGATCGTCGGAGGAGGTTGTAGAAGGAAAAAATTCGGCGAGGACGACCAACGGGTCGCCATACACCATTTCGGCTGCCGAGACGTCGAGGGCGTCTTTAGGAGTGGTCCTTAGTCCGAGGAGGACCCAGGGAAGCTGAGTAAACCAGTTGCAATCCTTGCAGCGGGACATCAAAGCTGCTTTGAGGGTGCGATGAAAACGTTCAACCATTCCATTGGCAGCGGGGTTGTAGGCCGTTGTCTGATGTAGGGTGATGCCCAGGAGATTCGCTAATGACGTCCATAATTGAGAGGTGAAAGTGGTTCCCCTGTCAGAAGTAATATGCTCAGGGATACCGAATCTTGAAATCCATCCAGAGAGTAAGGCAGATGTACATGAGGCGGACGTTGCAGTTTCCATGGGAATGGCTTCAGGCCAACGAGTGGAGCGGTCGATGACGGTAAACAGGTAACGATGTCCTTGTGATGTGGGTAGGGGGCCTACAACGTCGACGTGAATGTGTGCGAAACGACGCTGAGGTTGAGGAAAGGTGCCCACTCCTGAATCCGTGTGTCGATGTACCTTGGAAGTTTGGCAAGAAGTACAGGCACGGACCCAATCCTTAGCATCCTTAGAAATGCCGTGCCAAATGAACTTTGCCTTCAGCAGCTGTGCAGTAGAATGGCACGAGGGATGTGAAAGGCCGTGGATGAGATCAAACACCTGTCGGCGCATGGGAGCAGGAATCCAAGGTCACGGTCTACCAGTACTGACGTCACAGAGGAGGGTGGTGTTGGAGTCTTCGAGGGGAAAATCCACCCAACGGAGGGACGTGCAGGATGTCCTACAAGCTTGACTCTAGATCCTGTCGTTGGGCTTCAGCCAGGGCGTTGTAATCCAATCCCAGTTGAACGGCAGCCAACGTGTTTCTTGACAGGGCATCGGCAACGGGATTCATTTTCCCAGGGACGTATTGGAGGGTGCAATTGTATTCAGCCACGGCGGAGAGATGTCGGCGTTGACGGGCGGACCAGGCGTCAGACTGTCGAGTGAATGCGTGCACCAGAGGCATGTGGTCTGTGCGAATGACGAAGGGCGTACCTTCTAAGAAATGGCGAAAGTGACGGAAAGCCAAGTGCACCGCCAGCAATTCTCGATTGAAGGTAGATTAACCCGATTCTGCCTTGGACAGTTTTCTGCTGAAGAAGGCCAATGGGCAGGGCGAGCCTTTGACCACCTGCTTGAGTACTGCACCAATAGCGACGTCGCTGGCATCGGTGGAGAGAAGGAGAGGGGCGTGTGGGATAGGAAAAGTGAGAGCCGCAGCAGTTGATAGGGCCTTCTTTGCATTGCAGAAGGCTGCTTCTTGAAGGGGACCCCACTTCAGGTCCTTTGGCTTGCCCTTGAGGGAGGCGTAGAGGGGAGCAAGAGTGGCGGCAATGGCTGGCAGAAAACGGTGATAATAGTTGATCATGCCCAAGAATTCCTGCAGAGCTTTGACGGTCGAGGGCGCGGGGAAATTCTGAACGGCTGCTACCTTCTCAGGGAGGGGATGGACTCCTTCAGGAGTGATACGGTGCCCTAAGAACGACACTTCATTGGCGCCAAAGGTACACTTGTCGTACCGGACTACAAGGCCGTTTTGTTGCAGGCGGTTGAGCACGATGCGCAGGTGACGGAGGTGTTCCTCTTTTGAGGAGGAGAACAGAAGTATGTCGTCCACATAACATACACAGAAAGGGAGGTCCCCTAAGATGCCATCCATGAGACGTTGAAACGTTGCCCCAGCATTACGAAGGCCAAAACAGGAGTAATTGAAGGTGTATGTGCCAAACGGAGTGGTGATGGCGGTCTTGGGGATGTCTTCTGGGTTCATAGGCACCTGATAATACCCCTTCAAGAGGTCGAGTGTAGAGAAAACCTTCGCTTTGTGCAGGTAGGAGGTTACATCGGCAATGTTTGGGAGGGGGTAGTGATCCGGTTCTGTTTGCATGTTCAGGCGCCTGTAATCCCCGCACGGACGGAGGGAGCCGTCTTTCTTCAGAACGATGTGTAAGGGTGACGACCATGGGCTGGAGGCCTTTTGGCTAAGGCCCATTTTCTCCATTTCGGCGAACGTCTGTTAGGCGGCTGCCAATCGTTCCGGTGCCAGACGTCTGAATTTTGCGAAGACTGGGGGTCCCGTCGTCTTGATATGGTGATAAATACCGTGCTTGGCAGGAACCTTGGGCGTTTGGCGAAGTTCTGGACGGAAAACTTCCGGGTACGACGTGAGGAGGTGGGCGTAGGCATCCGTGGGTGCGCTGATGTGGAGAGCGAAGTTAGAGGGGGCGGGTTGAAGAGGTGTCGACAAGTACGAGTCTGCGTTGATCAATCGTCGGTGGGCGACATCGACCAGAAGGTGGAAATGAGAGAGGAAATCCGCACCAAGGATTGGCATTGTGACGTCAGCAACGAGAAACTTCCAATTGAATTTACCGTTTACGAACGATAATGTGAGGTTCTCGTAACCGTAGGTGGGTATCGCAGATCCGTTGGCAGCTACCAAGCGGACGTCAGCAGATGTAGACAGACTACGTTGTGCCTTGAAGAGTTTCCTTGGCAAAAGAGAACGACAAGCACCCGTGTCTACCAAAAATCGCACGTCCGTTCCTGCATCCTGTAAAAAGAACAGATTAGAAACATGGGAGGCCACCGCCACAAGCGATGGCCTGCTTACACGTTTTTTGGCCACTGACAATCTTTGGCACATTTCTTCGCGGTTGCCCCGAATCTGAAGTGGTAGTAGCAAAACTGCGGCGGATAGGAGGTAGTAAGTGGCTGTAGAAGTCGTTCGTTGGGGCGCGAGCGATTGGTGGGTTGTGGGCGGCTGTGTCGCCGCTTCGGCACGTCACGGGGTAGGCGTGTATGTCCTACGGCATTCATGTCAGCTTCGGTTGACGTTGAATAGGCATCCTCGTCGTCAGGGGAGGAGGCGTTGATGGAGGTCTTGAAGTGGCTCTCCATAAGGGCGTCGGCTTTGGTCATCAAGTCCTTTATGGGTAAACTATCGACATCGGGTATGGCAGCGCGTACAGGTTCAGGTAAACGGCGTATCCAAAGGGCACGGAGTAGGTTCACCTCACGAGGAGAGCCGTCTGCGGCAGGTTGAAGGCGAGCGATACTGGTCATTTCCCTGAGGGCAAGCGAAGCCCTTTGGTCCCCCAACGTTGTTGCGAGAGCTGAAAAAGCTTTGCTATACGGGCGGCTGGCGACGGCGAGTACTGCTGCAGAAGGTATGATTTGAGGGCGTCATACGCTATTGGGGTGTCTCCTTGTTCACAAAGCCAGTCAGATATTTCTGGGAAGGTGTCCTCGGGTATCGCCGCGAGAACATAATCCGCTTTGGTGGTTGAGCGAGTCATGCCCCTGATACGAAAGTGGACTTCAGTGCGTTGAAACCAAGCAAACGCCTCTCCGGTGGCGAACGGTGAAAGTTTCAATGGGGCGGCCGCGGCGCCAACTGATGTAGTCTCCGTCATAGTACCAACGATGGAGGGGCGAGGGAGGTGGGGGTGGAAGGCAGTGGGAGCGAGTCGACTTTCGGGGTCACCAATGTGACGGCGCCGAGTAAGGGTGTGAACTCAAAGGCAGATTGGAAACGACTGAGTTTTATCATTGTGGAACACTCTCCTTATATACAAAACCTCAAGGCAACAGGACATAACAAGTTCACAAGACAGACAATATCACAGAGGAAAAACCAGACATGAATTTTCATGTTCGTTTTAGTGCGAGGGAAGAGCGAAGATACAAGCATAATATATACAAAACAAATTATGTACAATTGTGTGAAACACGGTTGGTACACTAGTTTTCTGATGGAGAATCGGCTACGCCGTAACGGCGACGCGAAATAGGCTACGCCGAAACGTAGCAAACCCATTTTAGATATGTCTCGGACTTTTTAAATGGCGTATTAGAACAAATGTTTTCAAAATTGGATAAGCACCTAATAACATATGAAAGTTGAGGAGTGGAAAGCTAAAGAGACACCATACTGATTAGAGGTGTTGACAAGAGCATTGTGATGAGATGCAAACCAATTTTTGGGGGAAGCATATGTTAACAACATAGACTGGTAGAATGGATTTAAAAATCCAAATTATAAAACCCCAGAAAAGAAAAAGGAGATCTAGATGTACGGTTTGGGACCATAATGGTGAAAAGAACGGGACATTTAGGATAATTGTGTGTGTATGTTTGTGTATCTGAGAGAGAGAGAGAGAGAGAGAGAGAGAGAGAGAGAGAGAGAGAGAGAGAGAGAGAGAGAGGGGGCGACTGGAAAGGTTGGACTTAGAAATTGAACAGGGTGGTAGAGTGAAAATTAACTGCCCGGATATGAAAGAAATATGTGTAGAGGAAACACAGGAACTTTTGGGAAGAACCGGTGTGCATGGTGTGGCGAAACGAGACAATAGATGCAAGTCAGTTGAAAGAAAATCAAAGGCATTTGAGGGATGGAAGTAAGGCATCCACAGGATGAAGAGGAACAGTACAGAGAAGAAAATTATTTGAAAAGGATAGTAGTTAAGCTTTTTGGAGGGCAGTGGAGCAATTTTATGAAAGGCTAGCTAAAATGATATCTATAAAGGCTCAACCTTGATAAAAGTTAACGACAGGATTTGGGGCTACTGGGAGTCATTAAGGATAGATATTTTGGAAATGTATTGCATATGGATGAAGACATAAGGAGGAGATGAAGCGAATATTTTTAACAAGTATTGAATTCTTGAAATGAGATATAGGAGCTGGTAGAAGCACAAAAATAATTGGGACTGGTGAAGAAGAATTGGAATACATAAGTGAAGCGAGCATGAGTAAAATGAAAAATGGTAAGCACCAGTTCCCTCAAAATTTAAAATTTGAATGGTCAAGATACCAGCTACGGAGGAGAGAGAATGGATACTGGATTAATTAAGAGCATAATGGTAAAACGAAATAATGCCTAGACTGGGAGAAGACTCTTGTGGTATCTATATTTTATCAGAAAGGTGATGTCATGGAATGTGGTGACTACAGAGGAATTGAACTAATAGAGCATTGTTAGAAAGTTTTCAAAAGAGTACTAGATGAAAGATTGGGATAGATGGTAAAGAGAGGGAAAAAGCAGTTAGAATTCATGAGGGTATAGGGAATGTAAATACCAACTTTATAGCAAGGCCGCTACAGGAAAAGAGACTAGATGGAAACCTAATATGGTTCCTTTCTTTTACAGGTCTAGAGAAGGCTTTTGATGGAATACATAGAGAAATTATATATTGATGCATGAGAAAGAGGAAAGACAGAGAAGGGGTCTAAAATAGTTAAGATGATGTAGAAAGGAATAATGAAAAAGGTAATAACAGAAGTTGGAGAAACAGAAACCTTTGAAGTTATTGTTAGATTACATTTCTATTTGTGCTGGCTATGGATGTGTTAAGTGAAGAAATCAGAAACGATGAGTTGTGGGTGTTGTTGTATTCAGGAAGACTTACAGAGAAGGGTTGTAGAATGGCAAGAGACTTTGGAGCATGGTGGCTTGAGAGTAAATGTAGATATGACTGGAGCTATGGTGAGCTGAAAGGAACTTGGGGACTAGAAAGCTATACATGTAAGTAGAGGATTGGTTATAATACAGGTGGAACAATTTAGATACTTAGGGTCTGCAATAAGTCTGAAGGGAGGATGTGAGGCTTAATTTGAGAATTATATAAAATCAGCCTTGGGGAAGTGGAGGGAGGTAGTATGAGTGGCACTTGATTAGAAATACCAATGAAGCTAAATGTCAAGATTCAAACCAAAGTAATAAGACCAGTGTTAATGTATGGATTGGAAACTTGGGCTCTAAAACGATAAGAGAAAGCAAATATTTTAGAGAACAGACATGAGAATGCTGAGGGGAATTACAGGAATATCACTGCTTGATATATTTAGAAATGAGGAATTAAGATGAATTGAAGGTTTAGTAAAGATCTCGTTGGTAATAAGTGTGTCATGACTTTGATGGTATGGGCACGTGTTGAGAGTGAATTGTAGGTAGGGAGTGAGGAAGGTCGAGTAGGAACCTGTTTGTGGGTTAAGATCAAGAAAGAAGCAGAGAATTAGATGGCGAGATAAAGTGAAGGAGGGATGAGGTATGGTGGAAGAGGATACCTTTGATAAAAGGCATTCGAATGGGCACATCACGCAACCCACCCTTATATGTAGGGATATTAGTGGAAAGAAGCTTAACTGAGTGATGACCTTTACTTTCATTTCTTATTCAAATCTCAATACCTGGTACTATTGTTGTTTTTAGAAGTTTCGGTAATTGTTTTATATGGCTTTAGTTAGGTAAGTCTTTTATTTAATGAATAGTTACTGTAATAACCTGTCGTTTTGCGTTTTGAAATCTTTTTGACCAGATGATTGGTGCCTACACCTGGGAACAAAGGAAAATGTATACTCTCGTTTATGGTGTCTACTGGTGATTTGGAGAATTGTTCTTCTGTTAGGAGAGTGACCATATATTTTTTTGTGTTATAAACTGCTAATTTGAGAATTGAGTAACTTAAGAAAATGGTTCCATTCATTGTTCAACACTTTTTAGCATGTCCTTCCTTTAAAATATTATCTAATCTGTTTTGACTAATGCTGAATGGAGTGCTTAAACGTAATCATGTGTAAGTAATGTGACTAGTGGGATAATAAAAGTCCAAGTTTGAAGCAGCACAACGATTTTTACTGAAGTAAAGGCAAAGTTTATGATGAATGAAGAGCCAGTGACAGTTAATGTTGGGTTTGAGATAGAAAAAGAAAGACAAAATTGATGTAGAGACAGAGGATACACCTATATCTGTAGACAAAATTTGATCAAGTTGAAAAGAGAGACAGAGAGAGGGAAAAAGCACAGCCAAAGAGAGGAAAGAAGAGGAAGAGCCAGACATATTCCAGAGATAGAATTATTGCAAATTATCTCCAGGTTTTTTTGTGATAAAGACTATTACTAATAAAGGCACTTAAGACCCTGTTTTGATGGGGTAAGAGTGCAGAAGGTAGTTCCAACGTTTACAGAGGAAGTTCCTGATGTGTTTGTTATCACTTTGAAAATGACATCATAGGCATGGGATGACCAGAAGATAAAAAGTTGATAATTTTCCAAAGTGTTTTTGAATATGAGGAAAAAGTTACTATTTACCCTTATCATCCGATGAATGGAAAGACTATCATGTGGGTAGATATAACGTGGTACAGGCTTACCGGATGACTTATAAGTATATCAATGGCAGATTAAGATCTTTAAGGATTGAGGAGAGGATTACTTACCTGGATTACGCCTATAAAATGAAAACATGTTTCAAACGATGGTTGAAGACTGCTAATGTTCAATCTATGGATGAATTGGAAAAACTATAATCTTAGGAAAAAAACAGAGTATTTTCTGAGCACTATTGTTCCTATTGAAAAGAGAAATTTGTGTAAGGAACTTGACAAACCTACTGCACTGAGTGAGGATTACAATGTAACAAGTAGCAAATGGAACTATAATGTTGAAAACCAGAATCAGCAATCCACAGGGATGAGGTTATATCCAATTTACAGGATCATCTGATGTAATAATACCACTAAAATGCAGGGTGATATCCCCCAGTCATTAATTACTAGATCACCATCCAATATCCCAAGGAAGATACAATAATCAAACATCTGCTTAGATGTGTGAGAAGATGACACGAGTCGGGAGTGCCATCAGACATTGCAATCCAAGCTTGTTGTTCAGGTGGTTAAAGGTGACCAGGTGCAACAAACTGTGAAGTGCAATGCGAGAGAGACTGATATTGAGAAATTTAGTATTTATAAACCAGTGAAAACTTATTCTCATGCAGCTCGAAGGATTTTAAGTGGTTTATCGACGTCAGTGTGTTTGCAACACCAGAAGGGAGCGTTCGGGTACAAATCAAGGTATTACGAGGTACTGAAAGTAACGATAATATAGTTAGTGGTACTTACCCAAAGTGGAAGAAGAGCTTACCGGAGATTCAGATTTCTTTAAGGTTACAGGAGGAGAGGAGGTAACTAAATGCTGTTTACACCTGCTGTGTGAAGTGGCGTTAGTGGTGTACCATTTGTTACTTGTCCTAATCGTGACAAACAGACCATTGAGGAGTATATTTAAAGAAGAAATAAGACCTATCTACTTAAAAGGTTTGTTACTACTATGAATATGAATAGAAATACACCGGTAAATAAGGATTCGGTGATGGATCTTCGAGACTAGAAGAGGTAACCGAGAAAGTTATATATCCCCAAGTACTAATCTAGAATAGAGTTCCCAGAAAGAGTGAAAACTTCTGTAGCAGAGTTAGCGGAAATTGAAACCTATCATCCTAAAACATATCAATTGATTATTGGGAAACTAATGAAATTGCAAAAGAAAGTTACATCTTTATTCGAATTTCTCCTTAGATTTGTTGATCAATAAGTGGCGCAACACACTTCTACCTGTTACTGTCTAGAGAAATGTTTGATGATGAGGAAGCATAGGCCTGCATATATACCTGGAAATGCTAAATGGGACGAATACTATCAAATTTTGATTCCATTTCCATTTATGAATCAATTGGTAGCTATGGTAAACGGGTCTGGAAATAAGGGAATCGAGAAAACTGTTGAGAGATTGTGAAATATTTTTTATGACAGTCTTCTCAGTGATGTAATCAAATTTTGTCAAAAGTGTAATACTTGCCAAGTAGTTTGAAACCCGAAAGAAACTGTTAAGCAAGCCCCAATACAATTTACAGATGTTATGAAAGAACACCAGCTTGTTAGTGGGCAAAACAGATTAGTCATTTAATCTCCCTCTTCCCTTCAATAAACCTTTTATACCTTTACTTTTAGTACTTATATACTCCTTGCCCTTCCCTACTTTTAAATACCCCCTTCTGTCCTTGTGAACCAATCAGAGAAATTTATACACTTATTAACCTTATAAATAGATAGATAGATACATCACATAGATGGATTGATAGTTTGATAGAAAAGTAATTGGATTCGTTAGCAGCAAATATATATTTTGCCTGTTCATACCAATAATCTATTTGATCAACATATGTCAAATCCTAATACTCTTTCTAGCAGTATTCAATTATTTTCAATATTTGTTAACGGGAGCTGGTTTTTCTTAGTTAGAAAGCGCTCAGTTATGGCTGTATAAATTAGATATTTTCTTGCTTGATATTTTTTTTTTTCATTGAACAGACAAGTTTATCTAGTTTTGCTATGTTTTATCTTTACTAAACTCCGTGTGAAGGATTTTAGAAAGGGGGAGTACATGATAGGATGGACAAATTACCCGATAAATTATATGGTTCCATTCATACAATATAAAACATACGATCAAATATAGTCGGATGAGTCCAACCATATAAGTAATTCTGAACTCAAAATGGGTGCCCTTAAATTTCTAATGGTATAAGTAACAATGAGGTGCTGGCGGAGCGTTGCACTTAGGGGGAAAAATCTTATATTCGTTGCCTTTCCAGTAGCGTTCGATCCCAAGTATGAGGTAGAAATTTGTTTCTATATGAACACGATGTTGTGTTGATATTTATCCATATTGACTCATTAGGGGTAATTTGAATGAATTACTACCAATTGTGTCACGTGGTGGCCCGGGAAATTGGGTAAAACTCGCTGGTAAGAGACTGATTTCTCGCCAGGTAAATCCTCGGACAGCTGTTAGCTTCAGGTTCCAATTTCTATTATGGGCTCTCGTGACATGGTTGGTTTCGACCTGGCCTTTCATTAGAAGGGGCTAGCGTTCGATCCCAAGTATGAGGTAGAAATTTTTTTCTATTTGAACACGATGTTGTGTTGATATTTATCCATATTGACTCATTAGGGGTAATTTGAATGAATTACTACCATTTGTGTCACGTGGTGGCCCGGGAAATTGGGTAAAACTCGCTGGTAAGAGACTGATTTCTCGCCAGGTAAATCCTCGGACAGCTGTTAGCGTCAGGTTCCAATTTCTTTTATGGGCTCTCGTGACATGGTTGGTTTCGACCTGGCCTTTCATTAGAAGGGGCTAGCGTTCGATCCCAAGTATGAGGTAGAAATTTGTTTCTATTTGAACACGATGTTGTGTTGATATTTATCCATATTGACTCATTAGGGGTAATTTGAATGAATTACTACCAATTGTGTCACGTGGTGGCCCGGGAATTTGGGTAAAACTCGCTGGTAAGAGACTGATTTCTCGCCAGGTAAATCCTCGGACAGCTGTTAGCGTCAGGTTCCAATTTCTTTTATGGGCTCTCGTGACATGGTTGGTTTCGACCTGGCCTTTCATTAGAAGGGGCTAGCGTTTGATCCCAAGTATGAGGTAGAAATTTGTTTCTATTTGAACACGATGTTGTGTTGATATTTATCCATATTGACTCATTAGGGGTAATTTGAATGAATTACTACCAATTGTGTCACGTGGTGGCCCGGGAAATTGGGTAAAACTCGCTGGTAAGAGACTGATTTCTCGCCAGGTAAATCCTCGGACAGCTGTTGCGTCAGGTTCCAATTTCTTTTATGGGCTCTCGTGACATGGTTGGTTTCGACCTGGCCTTTCATTAGAAGGGGCTAGCGTTCGATCCCAAGTATGAGGTAGAAATTTGTTTCTATTTGAACACGATGTTGTGTTGATATTTATCCATATTGACTCATTAGGGGTAATTTGAATGAATTACTACCAATTGTGTCACGTGGTGGCCCGGGAAATTGGGTAAAACTCGCTGGTAAGAGACTGATTTCTCGCCAGGTAAATCCTCGGACAGCTGTTAGCGTCAGGTTCCAATTTCTTTTATGGGCTCTCGTGACATGGTTGGTTTCAACCTGGCCTTTCATTAGAAGGGGCTAGCGTTCGATCCCAAGTATGAGGTAGAAATTTTTTTCTATTTAAACATGATGTTGTGTTGATATTTATCCATATTGACTCATTAGGGGTAATTTGAATGAATTACTACCAATTGTGTCACGTGGTGGCCCGGGAAATTGGGTAAAACTCGCTGGTAAGAGACTGATTTATCGCCAGGTAAATCCTCGGACAGCTGTTAGCGTCAGGTTCCAATTTCTTTTATGGGCTCTCGTGACATGGTTGGTTTCGACCTGGCCTTTCATTAGAAGGGGCTAGCGTTCGATCCCAAGTATGAGGTAGAAATTTGTTTTTATTTGAACACGATGTTGTGTTGATATTTATCCATATATATATATATATATATGTATATATATATATATATATATATATATATATATATGCCTATATATATATATATATATATATATATATATAT
>NC_090751.1:50466676-50491676 GCF_036898095.1 Palaemon carinicauda
CGTCAGCTTTGGTCATCAAGTCCTTTATGGGAAAACTATCGATATGGTATGACAGCGCGAACAGGTTCGGGTAAAACAGCGTACTCAAAGGGCACGAAATACGTTCACATTATGAAACGCCCCATACCAAAGTGTTATGGCTATACTTAAATATGATTTACATGAAAACTGTAGGGGAATTCCATATTGATTACAATGGTACACCCAATGTAGTTAACATATTCTTAGAAGCCCATAGTGTCATTCAACAAACATTACAGTCCCTGAGACTAAGAAGATACACCAATATAACTATGAAGTTGTGGATTATGAAAGAACTCTCTTGGAAAGAACTCAATTAGAAAGTTGAAATTAATTTTATTTGTAAATCACTGGTGAAATAAACATTGCAACCATGAAACTGTTATCAAGGGATTAACATATCCCATAATACTATGGTAGACTGGAGAATTTTCTGTTCGGAGGTTACTGAATATTTCTTCGATAACCAAGAAGCAATTGGTATGATAGGATAGTCGTTGAAATAGACGAATCTCATTTTGATTAATCCATATATGACAGTGGAAGATAGTTAAGTTCTATATTAGTGTTTGGCGGAATTAAAAGTTTTTTTGTTTTATTCCTTTATTGAGAGCTCAGGTTAGAAAACGAGATGCTATTACACTTATGCCTTTAATACAGAAATATATTAAAATGAAAAATGTGATCATATGTGATAAGTTACGTGCTTAGAACAGTCTACCTAAATTTGGTTATGAACATAAATCAGTCAATCACTCAAAACATTCTGTCAACCGCCTGGACCCAGACAACCATGCTGGGAATATATAATGTCTCTGGAGAGAAATTAGAGTGGATAGAAAGGCTTGGAAATAAATCAAACTTTTTCAGGAGTTGTACTAAATTGGCCAGAGCTACTTATCCAGAATTAAATCCGTGGTCACAGCGCATCACCCAGAAGAATACCCCTTTGCCTTGGCTGCTAACTTTTCTATCAGATTACCAGGAAGTGTAGTACTATTTGAAGGGTTTTGTTTACAAAACATTGAATTCAAGGTCATATGTGGTTTCTTTATCAACAAAGGGTTTGAGTTGTCGTCGTTAACGTGCATTGTAGTAATGACGTGCGTTTTTTCTACATGTCCTGGAAGTGTGGTAGTGTTTTAAGATATTTGTTATGTTTACAAAGCATTGAATTCAAGGTCATTTGTGGTTAGTGTGACGGCGCCGAGTAAGGGTGTGAACTCAAAGGCAGATTGGAAACGACTGAGTTATATTAATGTGGAACACTCTCCTTATATACAAAACCTCAAGGCAACAGGACATAACAAGTTCACAAGACAGACAATATCACAGAGGAAAAACCCGACATGAATTTTCATGTTCGTTTTAGTGCGAGGGAAGAGCGAAGATACAAGCATAATATATACAAAAGGAATTATGTACAATTGTGTGAAACACGGTTGGTACATGGCTCCCCCACTAAAAATGACATACTGTACATGTTAAATAGGGCGACCTGATCTAGAGAGGCGAACTGTAGGCGGGTCATCTGGCAGAAGATAAGCAGGTTTTAGACGATCAATGGAGACCCAGTCTTCTTTGCCCCGAATGTTTAGGAGGAATGCTTTCGGACTGCGTCGGATCACAAGGAAAGGGCCCGTTGCGCAGGAAGACGTGCGTTGCAGAGTGCAAGTCCGTTGGTATGTGATGCTTCGCTGGGGGCTTGTAAGTCTGGCGGCATGGAGTAAATTTTCCCACGACGTGACGTATGCGCTGGAGATCGTCGGAGGAGGTTGTAGAAGGAAAAAATTCGGCAGGGACGACCAACGGGTCGCCATACACCATTTCGGCTGCCGAGACGTCGAGGGCGTCTTTAGGAGTGGTCCTTAGTCCGAGGAGGACCCAGGGAAGCTGAGTAAACCAGTTGCAATCCTTGCAGCGGGACATCAAAGCTGCTTTGAGGGTGCGATGAAAACGTTCAACCATTCCATTGGCAGCGGGGTTGTAGGCCGTTGTCTGATGTAGGGTGATGCCCAGGAGATTCGCTAATGACGTCCATAATTGAGAGGTGAAAGTGGTTCCCCTGTCAGAAGTAATATGCTCAGGGATACCGAATCTTGAAATCCATCCAGAGAGTAAGGCAGATGTACATGAGGCGGACGTTGCAGTTTCCATGGGAATGGCTTCAGGCCAACGAGTGGAGCGGTCGATGACGGTAAACAGGTAACGATGTCCTTGTGATGTGGGTAGGGGGCCTACAACGTCGACGTGAATGTGTGCGAAACGACGCTGAGGTTGAGGAAAGGTGCCCACTCCTGAATCCGTGTGTCGATGTACTTTTGAAGTTTGGCAAGAAGTACAGGCACGGACCCAATCCTTAGCATCCTTAGAAATGCCGTGCCAAATGAACTTTGCCTTCAGCAGCTGTGCAGTAGAATGGCACGAGGGATGTGAAAGGCCGTGGATGAGATCAAACACCTGTCGGCGCATGGGAGCAGGAATCCAAGGTCGCGGTCTACCAGTACTGACGTCACAGAGGAGGGTGGTGTTGGAGTCTTCGAGGGGAAAATCCACCCAACGGAGGGACGAGTAGGATGTCCTACAAGCTTGACTCTAGATCCTGTCGTTGGGCTTCAGCCAGTGCGTTGTAATCCAATCCCAGTTGAACGGCAGCCAACGTGTTTCTTGACAGGGCATCGGCAACGGGATTCATTTTCCCAGGGACGTATTGGAGGGTGCTATTGTATTCAGCCACGGCGGAGAGATGTCGGCGTTGACGGGCGGACCAGGCGTCAGACTGTCGAGTGAAGGCGTGCACCAGAGGCATGTGGTCTGTGCGAATGACGAATGGCGTACCTTCTAAGAAATGGCGAAAGTGGCGGACAGCCAAGTGCACCGCCAGCAATTCTCGATCGAAGGTAGAATAACCCGATTCTGCCTTGGACAGTTTTCTGCTGAAGAAGGCCAATAGGCGGGGCGAGCCTTTTGACCACCTGCTCGAGTACTGCACCAATAGAGACGTCGCTGGCATCGGTGGAGAGAAGGAGAGGGGCGTGTGGGATAGGAAAAGTAAGAGCCGCAGCAGTTGATAGGGCCTTCTTTGCATTGCAGAAGGCTGCTTCTTGAAGGGGACCCCACTTCAGGTCCTTTGGCTTGCCCTTGAGGGAGGCGTAGAGGGGAGCAAGAGTGGCGGCAATGGCTGGCAGAAAACGGTGATAATAGTTGATCATGCCCAAGAATTCCTGCAGAGCTTTGACGGTCGATGGTGCGGGGAAATTCTGAACGGCTGCTACCTTCTCAGGGAGGGGATGGACTGCTTCAGGAGTGATATGGTGCCCTAAGAACGACACTTCGTTGGCGCCAAAGGTACACTTGTCGTACCGAACTACAAGGCCGTTCTGTTGCAGGCGGTCGAGCACGATGCGCAGGTGACGGAGGTGTTCCTCTTTTGAGGAGGAGAACACAAGTATATCGTCCACATAACATACACAGAAAGGGAGGTCCCCTAAGATGCCATCCATGAGACGTTGAAACGTTGCCCCAGCATTACGAAGGCCAAAACAGGAGTAATTGAAGGTGTATGTGCCAAACGGAGTGGTGATGGCGGTCTTGGGGATGTCTTCTGGGTTCATAGGCACCTGATAATACCCCTTCAAGAGGTCGAGCGTAGAGAAAACCTTCGCTTTGTGCAGGTAGGAGGTTACATCGGCAATGTTTGGGAGGGGGTAGTGATCCGGTTCTGTTTGCATGTTCAGGCGCCTGTAATCCCCGCACGGACGGAGGGAGCCGTCTTTCTTCAGAACGATGTGTAAGGGTGACGACCATGGGCTGGAGGCCTTTTGGCAAAGGCCCATTTTCTCCATCTCGGCGAACGTCTGTTTGGCGGCTGCCAATCGTTCCGGTGCCAGACGTCTGAATTTTGCGAAGACTGGGGGTCCCGTCGTCTTGATATGGTGATAAATACCGTGCTTGGCAGGAACCGTGGGCGTTTGGCGAAGTTCTAGACGGAAAACTTCCGGGTACGACGTGAGGAGGTGGGCGTAGGCATCCGTGGGTGCGCTGATGTGGAGAGCGAGGTTAGAGGGGGCGGGTTGAAGAGGTGTCGACAAGTACGAGTCTGCGTTGACCAATCCTCGGTGGGCGACATCGACCAGAAGGTGGAAATGAGAGAGGAAATCCGCACCGAGGATTGGCATTGTGACGTCAGCAACGAGAAACTTCCAATTGAATTTACCGTTTCCGAACGATAATGTGAGGTTCTCGTAACCGTATGTGGGTATCGCAGATCCGTTGGCAGCTACCAAGCAGACGTCGGCAGATGTAGACAGACTACGTTGTGCCTTGAAGAGTTTCCTTGGCAAAAGAGAACAACAAGCACCCGTGTCTACCAAAAATCACACGCCCGTTCCTGCATCCTGTAAAAAGAACAGATTAGAAACATGGGAGGCCACCGCCACAAGCGATGGCCTGCTTACACGTTTTTTGGCCACTGACAATCTTTGGCACATTTCTTCGCGGTTGCCCCGAATCTGAAGTGGTAGTAGCAAAACTGCGGCGGATGGGAGGTAGTAAGTGGCTGTAGAAGTCGTTCGTTGGGGCGCGAGCGATTGGTGGGTGGTGGGCGGCTGTGTCGCCGCTTCGGCACGTCACGGGGTAGGCGTGTATATCCTACGGGATTCATGTCAGCTTCGGTTGACGTTGAATAGGCATCCTCGTCGTCAGGGGTGGAGGCGTTGATGGAGGTCTTGAAGTGGCTGTCCATAAGGGCGTCGGCTTTGGTCATCAAGTCCTTTATGGGTAAACTATCGACATCGGGTATGGCAGCGCGTACAGGTTCAGGTAAACGGCGTATCCAAAGGGCACGGAGTAGGTTCACCTCACAAGGAGAGCCGTCTGCGGCAGGTTGAAGGCGAGCGATACTGGTCATTTCCCTGAGGGCAAGCGAAGCCCTTTGGTCCCCCAACGGTTGTTGCGAGAGCTGGAAAAGCTTTGCTATACGGGCGGCTGGCGACGGCGAGTACTGCTGCAGAAGGTATGATTTGAGTGCGTCATACGCTATTGGGGTGTCTCCTTGTTCACAAAGCCAGTCGGATATTTCTGGGAAGGTGTCCTCGGGTATCGCCGCGAGAACATAATCCACTTTGGTGGTTGAGCGAGTCACGCCCCTGATACGAAAGTGGACTTCAGCGCGTTGAAACCAAGCAAACGCCTCTCCGGTGGCGAACGGTGAAAGTTTCAATGGGGCGGCCGCGGCGCCAACTGATGTAGTCTCCGTCATAGTACCAACGATGGAGGGGCAAGGGAGGTGGGGGTGGAAGGCAGTGGGAGCGATCGACTTCCTGGGTCACCAATGTGACGGCGCCGAGTAAGGGTGTGAACTCAAAGGCAGATTGGAAACGACTGAGTTATATTAATGTGGAACACTCTCCTTATATACAAAACCTCAAGGCAACAGGACATAACAAGTTCACAAGACAGACAATATCACAGAGGAAAAACCAGACATGAATTTTCATGTTCGTTTTAGTGCGAGGGAAGAGCGAAGATACAAGCATAATATATACAAAAGGAATTATGTACAATTGTGTGAAACACGGTTGGTACATTAGGGTATCAACAAAAGGCTTTGAATTGTCCTCTTTAATATACATCGTGCTAATGACGTACATCTGTATACGTGTTTACAAACATTTTCTTCAAGGACGATTGAGGTCTTTAGGTTACATACAGTAATGAGGGTGTATTTTGAACGTTCTTGGGGTCATTGTAGATTCTGTATATACAGTATGTCGCCGCGGTTTGTGTACAACAATTGTGCAACAACATTATTTTCCATGCCGAAGTCCCAGTGTTATGTATAAGCCTATAAGCTCTTTCTCTACTCCTGAGTTCCGCTTCCCACCTGTTGTAGAACCTAACTCTGGTCTACCGCTGACCGCCTGGGATATTTGCACGGATAGGCCAAGAGCACCTGTCCCAATCTGCAACGGATGTGCGGCTACCCACTCATATTCTCACACTTTAGAGGTGAAACTGGTCCGCCACCTGTTTGGTCGAAGCCGAGAACATGTGTAAGTTAGCATCACTACTGAAAAATGACACCACCACGTAAGAAAAAACCTCCATTGGAAAAAAATTGTCTCCAATATTTTCCCTCCAAATCTCTCTCTCTCTCTCTCTCTCTCTCTCTCTCTCTCTCTCTCTCTCTCTCTCTCTCTCTCTCCAGAGAAGACAACACCTTCCAGCTTTCACCTGACATATTTGCGGGATAATCCTAAAGACTTCTTGCAACACGTGCACCTGCCACCCGTCAAGGTGTGATCACACTGAAATTCTTAGGTTAATAAAAAAACATGTCCTTACTCAATGCCCCACTTTGCAATACTTATAAGAGGCAAGGGTATTATTCGCAATAAGGACAGGGTATATAAGTGGTTATTCCTCATCGTAGTTATCTAGGAAACCAAGTAGTCACTCGGTATGCATGCATAAAAAAGTATCTTTATTCCTGAGTTTAACCATCAATGCAAATTCGATAACCCGCATATTACATAAAACATAAAGTAATGTGTGCAAAATTCTCTGCTAAATGTAACAATATTCGATTTCTGATTTAATTTAGTTCATGCAAGCCTTACATAATACTAAAAGGGGCTTATTTAGCACCACTATCTTCTAACAAATGGGACCTATCTGAAATAATTATCGAAATGTACACTAAGATTTCAAGACATCACTGTTGCTTGGTTTTATTACTAATAGCAAGCTTCAGTAACAATATGAAAAATTACGGCAATAATGATAACAATAACAAAATATCGCATTTTATCCAATTGTAGTGCATTGTTTACTTTGCTGATGAGAAAAAAAATCAATAATCAATATGCATTTACTTCATTCCTTTAGAAATTGAAAAATTCAACAGGGAGTCTGGGGCCTTAACCCCTTGCTATGTCTGTTACCGGGGAACTACTATGTTAGATCAGGTGGGTGTTTTGGGTTTTGTGGCCTATTGAATTAATTCCGGAGTTTTTTTTTTTTTTTTTTTTTTTTTTTTTTTTTTTTTTTTTTTTTTTTTTTTTTTTTTTGTTGGGAAAAACAGTTTCTCTTATAGTAAAAAATATGTTTTCTACGATTTTTACCTGTATATCATTCGTTAATGATCTAACATGTTCCATTGAAAACAGCTTTTCCTGTAGTAAATAATATGGTTTTTACCATTCCTAACTTTATCTCTGTCGTAAATAATGAGGATTTCTTGTTTTTCATCTTGCTTCCGACTGATACCATTTGGAAAAGGGTGGTTGGAGAAAGAATAACAGGGTTATGGCTTATTTGGGGCTGAGATTTAGGTCCAATTCATTGAATGCACATCATCTGATATAGGAAAATTTATTTTTTTTATCAGAAAATGTTGTCCTGACTAAAACAAAAAATCTATCGAAGATGATTAATTCTATAAAAGAAAAAGAATTTTTTAAAGGAAGGATTAACTGATCTGTGGATATCGAGGTTAACTTTGAAAATAGGAAAAAATGAATGGGGAAAATTTTTTTGGATCATTAAGGACAAGGTTTCCTCTGGAGAAGAGGAGGAAATAGTAAGGGAAGGATTACTGGATCCTTAGTGAGAAGGTTGCCGCTGGAGATAAGTGAGAAACGTTACAGGGTACGGTTAACTAGTCTCTAGTAAGAAGACTACCGCCGCAAAATAGGAAATAAATGGTAAAACATGAGGAGGAATAATGGCCCAGACAGAGAATGTTACTGCCGGATGAAAGGAGCCAATGATAGGGAGCAAGAGTACTAAATCCTTACTGAGTAGGTTACTGCTGGAAAAGAGGGAGAAATGGTAGTGGGTAGGATTGATGGAACCACAGGAAGAAGCTCACTGTGGGAAAAAATTGGAAATTGTATCGGGGATTATTGATGGATCCTAGAGAGAAGGTTACCTGGGAAAAAGAAGGGGAAATGGTAGAGGGAAGGATTAATTGACTCCTAGGGAGAAGATTAGCATTATTGTAGGGGAGAAATGGTAAACTGTAGGTTTACTGGATCCTTTGAAGAAAGTTTACAGTAGAGAAGAGAAAGAGATGGTAGGCGGAGCATTGATTGATCTCTAGAGAGAAGGTCATAGCCAGAAAAGAGGGAGGAATAGTAGGGAAGAGGAATATACAAACCTCGGGGAGGTTACTGACGAAAATCAGAAGAAAAATGGTATGGGGGAAAAGTGATAGATCGCTAGCGAGAAAGTTACTTCCGGGAAAATGGGAGAAATGAAAAACGAAGAATTATTGGATCATTAGGGAGAAGATTGGTGCTTAAAAAAAACAGAAGGATAAATAGATCGGTAGGGAGGACGTTACTGCTTGTAAAAAGGAAAAATGTTATAAGGAGGATTATTGAATTCTTGGACAGAAGGTTATCTCTAAAGAAGAGGAAAAAAAATGGTAGGGGGTGTGGATTGATATTTATGGGGATTGTTACTGTAAAAAAATAATGAAAAATGGTAGGAGGGAATATCATTAAATGCCAAGGGGGAAGATTACTGTTAGAAAAGAGGAAGAAATAATATGTGTTGATTAATGGATTTTAAGGGAGAAGTTTACTGCTGGAAGAAGAAGAAACGTTCGAGGGAAGATTAATAGATCCCTAGAGAGAAAATGATCACCTTAAAAGAGGGAGAAATGGATCCTTAAGGGGAAAGTTTACCAGCGAAAAGAAAGGGTAGCTGGGAGGATTAATTAAACCTTATTGAAAATATTACGCCGGAAAAGAGGTTGAAATAGTAAGGCGGGGGGGGGGGGAGATTAATAGATCCCTATTAAGAAGGTTACCACAAAAAAAAAGGAAAAAAAAAATAGGAAAATGGTAGGAGAGGATTATTTCCCTCCTAGGGAGAAGGTCAACACTGAAAAGGGGAAATATGGTATGGGAGATGATTAATAGATATTTGGGGAGAAGATTACTGTTGGAGAAGAAGAAGATATTGTAGGAGGAGGATTAACACCGTGAAAAAGGGAGAAATAATAGGGGGAAGATTAATGAAATCCTAGGTGGAACGTTACTGCCAGTGAAGAAGAAAATAATGGTAGGAGTGGTGATCAATTGATCTCCAAGGAGAAATATAATGCTGGGAAAGAGGGAGAAATAATTTGGGAGACGATTAGTAGACCCCTAGGGAGGAGATTACTAAAGGAAATAAAAAAAAGGTTTGGGTAAGATTGATAGACCACGTATGATAAGGTTACATCCGGAAATGGAGAATGCTTGAAAAGAGGGGATTGATGGATCCCTGAGAGAGAAGAGAAAGATTAATGAAGGAGCCATTGTTCCCTTGTAATGTGATTCATTAGTAATGCTTGTTTGGGTAATTTATAATTCTTTTAAGCTACTCACTATCTGCTCTTTTGACTATCAATATTTTTTCACATATTTTTTGGAACCATGGAACTTTTTGTTTCTGAAAATATAACTGACAAGAAATAAGCCAGTATGAGTTTGGAAATCATGCATATATATATTCAGGATATACTGTGCGAGCGAGTAGTAAGTTGTATCTGAGAGGCAATGTGAATGCAACTAATTTTATTTTGACAGATCAGGAGTTTATAAACAAGCCGTTCCAAGCAAGAATGACACAAAAATTCAAACACAATGATTCATTAACACAGGCTTAAGCAAGCTATCAGTATGAGGTGAGAGCGATATCGATAAATACAAAAAACGGAAATACCTCAACAGAGTCAAGCGAGTGTGATACATGTGCTGTAAATGCCCTCAGCCTAAATAAGACATATATGATAAATAGGGTGCCTTACTTTGGAGAGGAGCACTAAAGGCAGGTCATCTTGCTGAAGATTAAGGCAATCAATGGAGACCTAATCATCTTTGCCATGAGTGTTCCGTAAGAACGCCTTTGTTGTTCGACAGATCACCACAAAACGACCCATGTAAGTGGGCATTAGCAGTGGTTTGCGCAGAAAAACCCTTGGTGCCTTGTGCAAATCTGCCGGTATGTATCGCTGGGAGCTTGTAAGTCTGGTGAAATAAAGTAAATTTTCTAAGAACCTGACGTAGGCGGTGGAATTTTTTGGAGGAGGTTGTTGACAGAATAAATTTTGCAGGAACAACCTGCAGATAGCCATACAGCATTTCAGATGCAGAAACACAAGGGTTGTCCTTAGGAGTGGTCCTTACTCCCAAGAGGACCCAGGGAAGCTGAGTAAAACAGTTAAAGGGAAAGGCCCCACTTAAGGTGGACTGTGGTTAAGTTATCATAACAAAAGAGGTAAACATGCCAAAATAGGGCAAGTTCCCATATAATAGGCTAAACAGTATGGTCTCTCTCAAGTAAACTCGTCCAAAGTAGGTGTTTGTTGTATGAAAAGTGAACATAATAAGGCAATCCCAACAAAAATAATGAAAAATCCCTTAAACAGGACAAATGTCCCATGGCCCCCAACATTTAGTCCCCCCCCCCCCCCACCCCCGCCCTCCAATTTAGCCTCCAAATCAAACAGAAGTTGAAACCAAAAGTTATCATAAATCTAAAATTGATACAAGTAAATTCGTTTTGGACATGCTTTCTATGAGGGAAAACGAATGCTTCACAAGAGTATCCTCTCACTTGTACAATTGTTGGTTTACAATGTTCACCACCAAGTTACTGCAATAATCGTTGATTTCCCGAGGTACCTCGATCCTTTAATTCAGACTTGGCCTTCATATTCAATTTTTAACGACTGTTTTGCTTGCCTGATAATCCATTGGCCTCTTATTTTACGTACTTATATTTTTTTCCTTTATATCATTAACAACCTTAGTGCAGAACACATGGTTGTTCTACAAAACATATTTTCTTATGAGATCAGAATAAGAGATGTTAACTTGTTTATTACTGATATATGTAACTTACTGAAATGAAGAGCATTTTTGTATATTAGGCTACATTGTATTTCATAACTAAACCTATAAGTCTCAATAATCGCGATAAAATTCAATCTGGGTGATGAATTAAAATAGCCCTCTCTCCTTTTTATTGGGAGCTCTGCGCATCACTACCTATCTTTATACCTGGCTGGTCCTAGCTCTCTCTGTATAGTGTGTGGCCATTTACTGTGGTAAAAAATTACAGCTATATTTTAAATAAACTACATTCGGATAAACTGATGTTTCACTTAACTGTAGCCAGTAATAATGCATGTAATATTCATATTTTAGTATCATATTTTTAATTAAAGACATAGCGAATTATAATTTCATGCATTGTTTACATTCAAATCAGCTGATCAATGCTGTGTAGTCCGTCGTCAACCTCAATTTTCGGATTATATAACCACTTTTTTGGGCTCGGCCATGTCGTCCTGATGGAAGGTTCCTAATGGTAGCTTCCTAAGGGATATATGTACTCTAGTGGGATACCCTCTAAATGAGTGTTACCGTGGTGACACTAATTCTGTTAAAAATCTCAGGTGTAGAATTATACAGCTAAACACTTGTGCCGTATGTGCATAGTACACAGTGGTGATAAGATGCAACATTTACAGAAATTACATAGGAAAAAAATATTAAAAACTTTCAATCTTAGAGCAGCACTCATAATTTTTTCCCTTTCAAAAAGGAAAATTAATGTCTGTATATGTTGCGTGTATAATTCCTTTATTATGTTACATTCGTTTCACTCGTTTTTCAATTAGTCATAAATGACTATTAGAATGTAATCGCATCCTAATTTCCATATTTAAGATGCCCTAGTTCTTTGACTTACTCATGTAAGTAAACCTTATATCATTGTATGTTAGAAACAATAGATATGATGGACACTGATATTGTTCCGACAATATATACAAACCGTGAGACCGTTTGTATACTCAGTGAATACTCATGTTTGTTCATACAATATATGCTTGAGGCCCTTTTTCTACCGTCTAGAATGACTCTTCCCCATAGGGGGTGGGAATCACTAACATAGTTTATGATTAGTGATAATGACGGATAATGGTAACGTCATTTGTCTCAAATGGTTCAGATGACCATTGAAAAATTATCCCAAGGTTAAGGCACTGAGGAAAATCCATAGATACATTAATTCTCTGGTATGCTTCCATCAGGACGACATGGCCGAGCCCCAGAAACGGATTTTGAGCGAAGCAAAAAATCTATTTTTGGGTGAGATAGCCATGTTGTCCCGATGGACCCACCGTCCTTTTCTATAGAAAAGGTCTTCGCAGAATCCCTCCCGAAGTACTGTATCTGTAGCACCATGCTCAATGCTACACGGAATGTCTGCCATCTTTGATATAGCGCCATATTGATACTCAATAGTAGTGTGGGAGGTAGGGTAACCTTGATAGGGCTCCCCTCCTATTTTTGCCACTTTCCCCCTTGAAGCGTAAAAGCTATTCTGGGTGAAGATTGCCATATGGCATGTCAAGAATACGTCCCTTGATATTATGTGACATCCTTGAGAGAAATTTAAGGATATTAGCGCCAAGAGTTAGAATTCTGGAGACCTAAAGGTAAATTCTCTGGGAATATCACTGTAGTACATATATCCCTTAGGAAGCTACCATTAAGAACCTTCTATCAGGACAACATGGCTATCTCACCCAAAAATAGATTTATCGCTTCGCTCAAAATCCGTTTATTGTTAAGGCATGCTACCAAGGGATATATCATGTTTACTAAAAAAAGAAAAATATTACTTGATGTATCATTTTCCAATTAGTATAATAATAATTTGAATGCTTTTATTTGAAAAATTCCTCTCATATTTTATTTACTTTAAGTCGCATGATGTTAACCAGAGTTTCATTCATGTTACCGATGCACGATATTTTATAGTTTTAGCTCTGTGGTGCTTGATTATAAAGCTTAGAAAATTATTTATTGCAGCTCCATCAGTAAGTATTTAATAGAGACTTTGCACAGAAATGAATATTTCCTTTATTACGGAGAGAGAGAGAGAGAGAGAGAGAGAGAGAGAGAGAGAGAGAGAGAGAGAGAGAGAGAGAGAGACCGACCGCAGGCTTGTGTAGATGAATGGTTACTCAATGTTTTATCATGTTGAATAGTCTTTTCCTGTGTTCTTTACTGTGTTATATTTCATACTTCCTCCAGTATTACATTACGGTACTAATTTGTAAACAAATATTTCAGTAAAGTACACTATGATATCAGATATGGATCACATCAATTCCGATGCGATTAATTTCTGATGTCATAGTATACAACATAACAACATAATTTACAGTAGTCTATTTTATTGTTTACCTAATATATACAGTAAAATATAATGTATTACATTGCACTGTGTGTGTTTTGTGTGATGTAGATGTACGGGTACAAGAGAGAGAGAGAGAGAGAGAGAGAGAGAGAGAGAGAGAGAGAGAGAGAGAGAGAGAGAGAGAGAGAGAGAGAGAGAGATTGATTTGAAATATTCTGACATAAGTGAGAGAACTAATACTCTAAGGATTTTCAAGTGTATTTTACCACTTTATGATAACTTATAACACATAGGTGCCTATGTAATATTATATAAACTATATATAGTAGGTTTTTTGAAAAAAAAAAATAGAAAATAGTATAAACAGTACTCTTTGTTATTGATTCGTATGTGCATCAGTTGATCTGATCCCAGCACCAGAAACACTTACATTGATAAGATACACCCGAAATTTAAAACAAAAGAACATCAATGTTCTATTGAAGCAAAATTAACTATCTAAATAATCGCAAGTTCGTAGAATCCAATAATGCTTTTGAAACAAAATCGGATATTTCAAGCTATCATTTGAGAGAGAGAGAGAGAGAGAGAGAGAGAGAGAGAGAGAGAGAGAGAGAGAGAGAGAGAGATCAGCTGTTGAACACTAATCAAAATCACTGTTTTTCATTGTTTATTTGAAATAAAACATTTATTATCTAGATTTTTATTTTTTTAGTTTATAAAATAAACTGTATTTCTGTTTTAAAAAGTATAAATTTAAACACGACACAAGAGAAAACGCATAGGCTACTGTTGTCTGAACGAAAACACCAACACTTACAGTAAATACAGTTAAGCTGTAATGTTGTGATGTTACTGTACATATATCATAGTAATATACTCTACAGTATCCGTAAGTTTTAGATTATAGTACAGTACTACTAGTTAGGAACAACTTTTATATATATATATATATATATATATATATATATATATATATATATATATATATATATATATATATATATATATATATATATATATATATATATATATATATATATACAGAACAGTGAGGGAATAATGATGACTCGGTAAAGCCTTACCTTAGTACAATACTTAACTGTAACCTTACTGTCTCCAGTACATAGTGTAAATACGTGTAAATGTATTGTACACTGTACATATGTTCAGTGTACTTTCCTCTTGGTAAGGGTAGAAGAGACTCTTTAGCTATGGTAAGCAGCTCTTCTAGGAGAAGGACACTCCAAAATTAAACCATTGTTCTCTAGTCTTGGGTAGTGCCATAGCCTCTGTACCATGGTCTTCCACTGTCTTGGGTTAGAGTTCTCTTGCTTGAGGGTACACTCGGGCACACTATTCTATCTTATTTTTTTTCTTCCTCTTGTTTTTTTGAAATGGTGTTGGGCAGGCTTAATAGAAGGGCCATGGATGCCTGGTGGTTTATCAAGAGGTTGTCTTTTCCTTTTTCTGATTTTTTCTTCTCAAAACCATCCTTACTGTCCTCCCTTCAGTTGAAGTGGATATCCTGGAGGGTATTTAGCCTTGCATGGTGTATCGGCTCCTCCATGATGACCAGTTTTTCCGACTTTTTACTATAGTCTATGGGTATCATCAATCACTTTTTTTATTATTCTGTACATATTGTTTTTGTTATAATTCTTGTTAATCTAGTTTTTAAGTATGATGTCTCATTTTTATTTCTATTAATTCTTATGCTGTCTGGAGACATTGAGCAAAATCCGGGACCAGTACGTCCTAGATTTCGTCAATGTCGTCTTCTGTATTGCAATATTCGTGGTCTTCATGCAAATATCCAAGACCTTACAGTTGCGTCCAGACAGTATGATATTCTTTTATGCTCAGAAACTTTGGTTTCTAATATGAGGCACTCATCTGAGCTCCTTATAACTGGTTTTAAGAAGCCAATAATGCTGAAACGTGATGCCATTCCTAGGGCCAGGGGAATGGCGGTGTATATTAGGTCCGAGTACCCTGCTTCTCATAAGTCCTGCTATCAATGTGGATGTCATGAGATTCAGGTAATACAAGTTTGTGGCAGGCATAACAACTTTTATTTGTGTTCGATCTACCTGAATCCAGACATGGATGATTCTATCTTCGATTATCTTCTTACCATTATGGCTAAGATACAAGAAGATGATAGAAAGGCTTCTTTTGTCTTTGTTGGTGATTATAATGCTCACCATAGGGAGTGGTTAAGTTCTATCTCTCCTACCAATCGCCATGGCTTAAGAGCTTTAGACTTTGCCTCTGAATCAGGCTGTGAGCAAATCATAAATGAAGCTACTCACAGGTCTGGTAATTGCTTGGACCTCGTATACACTGACTCCCCTGGCGTTATAACTAGTAAGGTTGATTCTCCAGTCGGGACTTCTGATCATGCTTTGATTTCATTATTAGTGAAGACTGAGCAGCCTGTCCCTGATATATCATATTCCTGTAAAATTTATATGAAATCCCAAGCAGACTGGAATGGGATTTTGCATGATCTTTTGTGCTTGAACTGGTCACAATTATATAATAGTGTAGATCCTGTTGTCTCTTTGAATGAGAATCTAGTCAACAGAATTGATAGGCGTATCCCTTCTTGTGTGCTAAGGTACCAAATGAAGGACAAACCGTGGTTCAATGATGATTGTAGACGTGCTTATTTGGAGAAGCAGGAGGCCTATCACCTTTGGAAGGGTAACAGATCAGATTTGACCTGGAACAACTATACTCAGCTTCGAGCTTTTGCTCAGAGAGTTTATGCCTCAACTGAAAAGGAGTACAATTTAATCATAAAAGAAACCCTCTCTGGTACAACTCAGGAACATAAATGGTGGTCTACCCTTAAATCTGTACTCTTTGGTGTAGATGCAACAGTTCCTCCTTTACTTAAACCAGATGGCTCAGTCACTCACTGTCCAAAGGAAAAGGCAACCCTTTTGGCTGATGTTTTTGACAGTAAACAGAGTAATGAAAAACTTGAACTTCCTCATTCCTGTTTTCCTGAGGCTAAACTAACTAGTTTAGCTTTTCGATCTCGTGAGATTAAAGCTCTGTTGATGGACCTTGATGCTTATGGAGGTGTAGACCCAAATGGTATTTTTCCTTTGTTTTTTATAAAGACAGCAGATTTCTTAGCTCCAAAGTTATCTGTTATTTTGCGCAAGTTAGCAAGAAGAGGAGCTTTTAGCACTTGTTGGAGGATTGGTAATGTTACTCCTCTATGTAAATGTGTTTGTGGTAGCTCAAGTCCCACTGATTACTGCCCAATTTCCATAACTCCCATATTATCTAAAGTTTTTGAACGTCTTCTGGCAAAACGTCTTAATAGGTTTGCTGAAGGTAATCATCTATTCCCTAGTTTGCAATTTGGTTTTCGTAAAGGCCTTGGAGCATGTGATGCCCTTCTTACAATCTCCAATGCAGTACAGAAATCCCTTGATTGGGGTCGTGAAGTTCGTATGATTGGCCTTGATTTTAGTGCTGCCTTTGACCGTGTTAATCATGAGGCCCTTGTTTTCAAACTGAAACAGTTGGGAGTGGGTGGGTCGTTTCTTAGCATTATTATTGATTTTTTAAGTAGTAGATCTCAAAGAGTAGTTGTTGATGGGCACCATAGTGAGTATAGGAATGTGATATCCGGTGTTCCACAGGGTAGTGTTCTTGGCCCATTACTTTTCATACTATATACACATGACATGTGGTTTGGCCTAGAAAATAAACTTGTTGCATATGCAGATGATGCTACTCTCTTTGCATCAATTCCATCCCCTGAATGTAACCTGGGGTTGGTGAATCCCTTAATAGAGATTTAGCTAAAATTAGTGCATGGTGCAAGTTATGGGGTATGAAGTTGAATCCTAACAAAACTCTAAGTATGATTGTAAGTAGGTCAAGGACGGTGGTTCCTCAACATCCGGATCTCAGTATTGATAATGTTTCTTTAAATTTGTATGACTCTTTCAAAATTTTAGGTGTGATTCTCGACAGCAAATTTACTTTTGAGGAACATATAAGGTCTGTGTCTTCTTCAATTGCACAAAAAAATGGCTTATTGAAAAAGTCTTTTAAGATATTCGGTGATCAATCTATTCTGAAGAAGTGTTTTAATTCTTTTATTCTACCTTGTTTTGAGTATTGTTCTCCTGTCTGGTGTTCAGCTGCTGATTCTCATCTTAATTTGTTGGACAGAAACTTACGGTCTATTAAATTTCTTATTCCTGATCTAGATATTAATCTCAAGCATCGCCATTCAATTAGTTCCTTATGCATGTTGCATAAGATTTTTCATAACTCTGACCATCCTTTACATTCAGATCTCTCTGGACAATTCTATCCTGTTCGTAATACTAGGCTGGCAGTTAATTCTAATAGCCAGGCCTTATTCATCATAAGACTCAATACTACGCAGTACTCTAGAAGTTTTATTCCAGCTGTTACCAAGTTGTGGAATGATCTTCCTAATCGGGTGGTTGAATCAGTAGAACTTCAAAAGTTCAAAGTTGGAGCAAATGCTTTTTTGTTGACCAGGCAGACATGAGTCTTTTTATAGTTTATATATGACATATTTGTTTTTGACGTTGTTAATAGTTTATATATGACATATCTGTTATGCCGTTGTTACTTTTTTTAGAATGATTTACTGTTAATTTGTTCTCTTCAGTTATTTATTTCCTTATTTCCTTTCCTCACTGGGCTATTTTTCCTTATTGGAGCCCCTGGGCTTATAGCATCTTGCTTTTCCAATTAGGGTTGTAGCTTGGATAGTAATAATAATAATAATAATATGATTAAAAACTATTGTAGCAACAGAATTAAAACAATATTAAACAGTATTCAGTGTGTTAGGGAGACAGCCGGCTAATGCCGCTTTTAAGGACAGGACTTTAACATTCATACCACCTAATAAGGTGACTTAAGACATCTCCAAACTGCATAGGATTTTGGCCTCTGACCTTCGGCTTTGCGACACAAGTGCAATTTATCCTTAAAATGAGTGTATTCCAAATTCTATCTCCTCCCTTGATAATTAATATTAAGAGCTGGGATTACTACCTATATAAATCTGATGTAGAGCTCCAATATTTTTTTTTCTTTCTAAAAGTAATTGTTTTCTGCTAGATATAGATTTTATCATTATGGTAAAAAAATAGAACCTATAAATCAGGGGGAAAAATATGAAACAAGAAGTGGGAACATTGGCTGTTTTTTTTTATCTTTTTATAAGGTCTTTCTATGTTGTGTACCAAATTTCAATGCTGTATCTTTGCAACTAAGCGAGAGGATAAAATTTGAGGGTCAGTAAGTAAAGTTTGGATATACGTTCTTTCAAAGCTTTCCTTTGTAGTTTGACAAAGACAATATTTATAGATCACGATTATTACAAATCTTATGTTAATTTTTGATATAAATAAACAAAAACAATGTTTTATATAATAACTTAATCATAAATGAAAATCCCATTGCTCAATATCTTGCTTCTATAGGCTCCTGGTTAGGTGAGACAGTTGTTTCTTCATCCTTCACTAACTCAGCTAATATCGCCGATTATACCCACTTCTGAACTCTTATTAGAGCCAATTTTCTTCTTCCTCTTGTTAGCGAGATGTTTAAATTGTCTTTTCCTCTTTAGCTTTATAAAATTCTTGTATATTATTGTCATCGCTCTCCTCTCAGATTGAAAACTTGTTTCATCTTTTATATTCTCTCATGATTGTGTTTGAATTTTTCTGCTGTTTTTCCTTGGAACGGGTTGCAGATAAACTCATGCTCCGTCGAAATAAAGTTAGTTACATTCGACTCGTCTCTCAGTCACCTCCTAAAGGCTCACATGCACATTAGTGACCAGTGAAGTGCCTGCTCCCACACTGCTGTGCCTTCCTGTTTTTATGTGCTGTCCACCGAACCTGGCTTTCCAGCACACAGCGCCACAATGAAATGATTGCCCTTCGTTAGGGGGAAAGTATTTGCCTGGTCCCAGCATGCTGCTGTCCAGTTTCACATTAAGGGTGTGACTCAGTTAAGCATCAAAGCATAACCGGTTCTAGTGGCGTTTAGCAGTGACACTTTCTTGAAATCTTCTATTGGCTGTGTAAGCAAGAGGACATGTCAATAACGTACAACGCCCTCAAATTATACCTCTTTAAGCAGTACTCGCCATCAAACTACCACCCCCATAGAGAATCTTGTTTAGCTTTCTCAACAACCGTTGTAGGACTAAAAAGCTTTTTCACCCCTCAGGGAGATAACCAGTATCGCTTGCTTGCAACCCGCCACAGACAGCTCTCCTCGTAGAGTGAAACTACATCTCACCCCTTGGGTATGGCGCCTGACCAAAACTGTATGTGCTGCCATCCCCGATGTAGATATTTTGCCCATGAATGGCTTGATGACCAAAGTCAACGCCCTTATGAAGAGTTACTTCACCACCTTCAAGTCCTTCATCAAAGCCTCTATTCCTGATGAAGTGGACAACTATTCAAAAATGACTGAAGATAACCTGAATGCAGTAGGAAACAGACGCCCACACTATGACTGGTCGGAGCAGCGACAAAACTACCCACCACCCACCCCAACCAAAGACCTCTACAGCCACTTCCTGATGCCCATCTGCCACAGTTATGCTATTACTACTCCAGATTCGGGACTATTGTGAAGAAATGTGTGAATGGTTGTCAGTGGCCAGGAAACTTTCAAGTAAGCCATTACTTGAGGCAGTGGGCTGCCCTGTCACCATTCTTTTTTTTTTTACATAATGTAGGTACAGGTGTGTAATTTTTTGTAGACACATGTGCTTGCTGTAATCTGCCAAGGCCACTCTCCAGGACACGACGTATTCTGTCTAAGTCAACCGACATCCACTGGGTAGCTGCCAAGGGATCTACAAAACCCATGCACAAGTATGAAACCCTCACATTATTTTTTGAAAGTGCCAAATATAATTGAAGGAATCTAATAGCTGATGTCACACTACCAGTTCTAAGGTGCGGACTTCCTCCCAGATTTCCAGCTGTTGGTTGATGTTGCTCATTGTCAGCTTGCTAACTCAGAATCATACTCCTCAACACCTCTTCAACCCGGCCCCTCTAATCTCGCTCTCCACATCAGCGTACCTACGGATGCCTATGCCTATCTCCTCCTGTCATACCAGAGGTTTTCCACCCAGAACTTTGTCAAATGCAGACGGTTCCATCTAAAAATTTTATTCATAATCATATCAAGATAATGAGAACCCCCAGTTTTCAGCAGATTCAGGCGTCTGGCATCGGATAGTTTGGCAACAGCTAAATAAACGTTCACCAAAATGGAAGAAATGGGTGTTTCTCAAAAGTCCTTAAGCCCATGGTCGTCACCCCTAGGCCTTGTCCTGAAGAAAGCTGGCTCTCATCTTTGGAGTAGGGATTACAAATGCCTGAGCATGCAGACAGAACCGAATCACTACCCACATCCTAGCATCGCCAACTTGACCTCCCATTTGCACAGAACAAAGGTTTTCTCAACCCTCGACCTCTTGAAGTGGTATTATCAGGTGCCCAACACCTGATAATACCACCACCTACTTCGGTAATTTATCTTCAGTTACTCCTGTTTAGGCCTTCGTAATGCTGGGGCCACTTTCCAACGTTACCTGGATAGCATCATAGGGTACCTATCATTCTCTGTATGTTACGTGAACGACATACATGTGTTCTCTTCCTCCAAGGCGGAACACCTCTTTCACCTACGCATTGTGCTCGACCGCCTACAACAGAATGGTCTTATAGTTCGGTACTACAAGTGTACCTTTGGCATCAAAAAAGTATAATTTTTATGGCAATGCAATACTCCTGAAGGAGTCAATTCCCTCTCTGAGAAGGTATTAGTGGTTCAGAACTTTCCCACGTCTTCCCCCGTCAAAGCACTAAAAGAATTCTGGATTATGACCAACTATCATCACCATATCCTAGCAGCCATCACTGCCAATCTTGCCCCCTTCTATGCCTCCCTCAAGGGTAAGCCAAAAGACCTGATGTGGAGTCCCTTTCAAGAAGACCCCTTCTGTAACGCAAAGAATGCATTATCAACCCCTGCTGCTCTCCCTTTTCCCATGCCATATGTACCTGTGCTTCTCTCTACCGAAGCCAACAATATCTCTATTGGGGTAGTACTCAAGCAGCTGGTCAGCAGCTCGCCCCGCCAATTGCCCTTCTTCAGTAGAAAACTATCCAAGTCGTAATTCTGCTACTTTGCCTTCGACTGCGAATTGCTGGCGGTGCACTTAGCTCTCCGTCACTCTCATCACTTCTTAGAAGGTATGACTTTCATTATTTGCATGGAATTGAATTGAATTGAATATAGAATTTGGGCATCAAGTCAAGCATTATTTGTATGGACCACATGCCTCTGGTGCACGCCTTCACTCAACAGTCCTATGTCTGATCTGCCCCTCAACGTTGTCATCTCTCCTGCATGACTAAATACAATAATTTCTGGCAGGGTTAAGCCTGGGCTATGAGCCCCAAATACCTCATAGTAGTAGTGTGAAAATTTACATATATTTATATGAACTCCGGCACAACTAAAAGTAGTTTAGAATGGTGCACAGAAGTTTCCTGAACTTTGGGTGAGGCATTGCTCCCGACAGAAAGCCTCATCCCCGAGGAAAAAATAACAATTATTCATGAGAAAAGCAGCAAGTATTGAAATGGTCTCAATTCGTCCTTTGGAGTCTCCTACACACTAAATGGACAATAGCAGCCATTTTGAGTGGTTTTTTTTCCCTGACAGCAACCATACCTCAAATTCTATATTTCTTAATATGAAAACAGGTAAAGCAAAAAATTGTCTCAATCTGTCCCTAGGAGTCTACTGCAAGCAAATGCATCAATTGAAAATACTTTCCAATATAAAAATGTCTACTGTACAAATATGAAAGCACATAACTGAAATCAATGAGATATTTTATTTGAAGAAAAAGCATTGCATTCCCAAATGAAATATTCCAGGCGTAGTTTATTTCTCTGAATATCTTTCCTAAGCGGTGGTAGTATATTCTAATAATGAGGAAAATTTACAAAAGAACTATTAATCATACTCTGATACAAAAGACAAGGCCTACCTCATATTCATTCTTAATTTAGTGTGAGTCTCAAGCATTTCAGGGATATGTAATGTACCTAAAAAAACTGTAGCTGATAATAAAGGTGCATATTTTTCTTTAGTTTATTATACTATCATAAAATCTGGAAATGGAAGAGATTTCATAATTCAAACCTGATACTCGTATGATTCCTAGGCATAATGTTTTAATGCTATTTTCCTATAAATTAAGATTGTTAGTTGCTATGACTTTAAATTTGATCTCATCTGAAAATAATCTAGGAACAAGAGAAAGGAAAATATCACATTCTCTTCCTCCACGGTATATCACTATCGTCACTTCATACACTGTCTGCATCCTCATTCTCCGCAGCCATCATTTGGTACAAAACTTAATTTTCAGCTTTAGTTATAGGGCAAGGGACAGGATTTCCAGTGAACCATGTAGCCTGGAGATCATCCCCAGATTTCATCCAGTCACAGTTGGTTAGATTCTCCCAATCTGTAGGATAACTTCATCAGGTTATCTCCTTATTTTAGCAACATTCTCTTTTTTTAATACCAGTAAACATTTCATAGCATGGAGGGAGGGAGATACAGTTAATCTTCTTCCTCCTCCTCAGTGGGTCTGTTTGCTAACCCCATATGCATGAAGGCTTCATTGATGCCTGACATATTGAAACCATGCAGTGTGCACATGTAAGTCACAGCGATCATGTCTATTTCTGCAGTAATTACATCCAATCGCTGAAATAGTTTTACCTTACCCAGTCTGTCGAAAGCTGATGTAAAATTACACCAAATAAGAGCATGAAATCTTACGGAAATATTAGTAAGGCAAGAGTGCTTTTCTTCAAGTAAAGCAGCAATAAATGAAATGTTGATATAATGGCTATTATTACATAAAGCAGTCTTTTATCAATGACATGCAATCAAACCGTCGAATGATACTGATGATAATCAACACATCATTGTCAGACGACCTTACCATTATGGACCCCACATCCTGTGAATTCTCCTCACATGGAAAGCAATGAGTGTGTCAGCATCTTCATGCTGAGCCTGTAGGTGGCTGGGCTTATCAACTTCTAAACTCTGTCTCAGTGAACATGAGCTTTGTTGTTGCTGTCCAGGGGGTTCATTCTCTCTACCACTGGATTTCCTTTCGTGATCTTTAATATAATAGGACAAATACTTATCAATCACAAGATGAATAATCTTCTTCTCTGAAGAAACATACTTTGACAAGCAAATTTCTGGCCATAGTTGAATAAGCTGACTTGCTGTTGCAAATTAAGGTATTAGGTGGAATACAACCACAGTTAACCACACTTTCACGGACTGGAAACAGAGAGAAGTCAGTCAGAATTGTGTCCTGGTTTCCTTCAAGCAGTTTAGGGAGAGTTGACTTGTCTGTGTTCTTGGATGTTCCATCACCACCATGAGTAAGAGAGAGTGGCACACTTTTAAGGGGAAGCTAAAATTTTCTGAGGTCCACATGTGACACATGTTTTACTATCTAGCATTAGAATTCCTTCAAACACATCTCGTGACTCCTGCTCTTTTATCTTTATGTTTGCGAGAACATTAAGTCTTTTTTTTTTTTGGGGGGGGTGGAAGTATTACACATTTGTTCATGTTACACTTAGATATACACATGTATCCATATGAGATAGGTTTTAGTATGTTTATTGTGATATTTGACCCTGAAAAAATAGGCATGCACACCCTTAGTGATAGGATGTGATTTACAGTTATCAATATATAAACAAATAAAGAAAAAAAAAGATGGGGTTATGGCGTTGCCAATTTGCATATTTACAAAATTGCTCAAAATAGATCAGAGAACAGCCTAGCTAAATTTCCTGTTACGTCATAGGAATGTGATTCCACTATATATACGTACATATGATTATTCTTAGGTTAACCCAAATGACAAATTAACTATAATAATATCAATAACTATAGAACACACACACAAAAAAAAAAAAAAAAAAAAAAAAAAAAAAAAAAAAAAAAAAAAAAAAAAAAAAAAAAAAAACATGGAATATCATCTGATTAATTTTTTGCCCCTAATCCCAAAGAATCTGGATGTTGCCCAGAGGAAAGTCATGGAGTTTTTGATGAGTCGAAGAAAGACAACCAATGGAACTTTTCAATATTTTCTGTCATATTTCGTCCTTTTCGTAGAAGGAAGGTTACGTATTAGCTTTTGATTATTATTTCTTCAAAGGTTTACCAATATTTCTACCATTCATTTAGACACAGTAATTACGTACTTAAATATCGGCTTATGCTTTCATGAATCAGAACTTATATCAAATTAGAAATATCATTGTGTTTTGTTAGAATGCGTTCATAAGAAATATCTATTACACCCTTTTACTGTTTTTGATTTTTCATATTCTCCATATTTTGTTACGATATAAAGAACGTTAGGTACAAAATGGATGAAAAATTAAAATGACTTCTCATGTATATGTGTTTGTTAACATATGAAAGCTCTCTTTAAGTGCGAAAGAACAAATCAATAAGTAGTTATTTATAATTTAGAAATCTCGTCAATTTAGTCCTAACAAAATTATCAGAAAATAAAGAGATTGGTGAGCCACTTCTCCTTTTTGGAAGTAACGTGTGGGTGCCAAGTTCAATTCAGTTGGCTTCCCCTCCCACCTAATTT
>NC_090751.1:50496676-50499176 GCF_036898095.1 Palaemon carinicauda
CCAGGAACGTTTGAGAGGTTACATGGTCTCTGTGAGAAATTACTCCAGCCTTATAATTCACCAACTCTTATGGAATCTGTATGTTGGTTAATTCCAGAATATCTTGATGGTGTGGACTTTGAAATCACATGGTATGATCAGGGGTGTAATCAAGCCTTTATGAATGTGACGATTGTTTGAAATTTATTTTACCAGACGATGGGCCATCAGCAATTTGATCCCCTCGTAAACTATCAACCTCTACCGGGAATGTTTTTTCCACCAAAATGCATATCCTGGGAAAAACAAAAGTTTACAGAACTACTAATAGCTGTGTCCAGTTTTCATATTTCAAGAGAAAGGCAGCAGGTTGGACTCATATAGAATCTCCAGCTCTAGAAATAAGTGGTAATAGTTTACATAAATAAGGTGGCAGGTGAAGATTTTTTTGCAACAGAGACTCGTTTCCACAAGTCCTGTAATAGATCATTGAAACTGACACAAGTGAATCATTCATTTGATCAAGCCAACAAAAGTAGTGAAAACAAGCAAGATGAAAAGCGTGACGCTCATCAATGTTCTTTTTTATGTAGCTCTATATATTGCACATAAAAGGGTAATTGGATAGAAGAATGTAGTGCACCTTGGAATACTCGGCCATCTATATGTCGAAGAGCTTGAATGCTGTTGATAACCAAATCAAGATTTCTGAAGTGATAAGCTAGAGACCCAACTTCAAAGACATGCAATTACTGAGTGCATTGCTTTTACAAAAGTGATTCATGGATACAAAGGGTGCATACCCTACAACCTGGAGCACAGCATAAGCATTTCTGTTGCAGAATCAGTTACTTATGCATAAGGTCTTGGTTCATAAGATAAGTTCAAGGATGTTACCTTGGGTTTGCGTAGTGTTGTTCAGGGGATGTTCAATAATTCACGCCATTTCCTTGGCATCCTACAGTTGATGAAAGGCAACAAAAGACCTAGTAATGTTCCTGAACACTCTTATCCTGGGTGTAGTCGATGTGGAACAATCTGAGAAGAGCTGACGTCTAGTGCTTTCGATATCTCAGGTGAGATTTAACTGCCATTATAATCTAAAAAGCTTGGCATGATATCACTAGTGAACCAAATTATACTTAGTTGTCTGCTTTCTTTCAGATATTCCGTACTTATTTAATTTGTTTAATTTCCAGGAAAGTGGAAGTTACCTAAACACATCCGCCATTACAGTACCATACCACTTATATCGAAGCAAGCAGCACTCCAATATATTTCATAGATTAGGTCACTGTGAGTCATATGATTTTAGCCCTCAATGCCTCCCCTTCTCTCACTCCCTAAGCTGCTACTGACTAAGACAACAAAGTCTCTCATATTAGATTTGGCAACTTAAACAAATAACTACAGGCCTGGTGAATAGTGCTGGAAGATCATGATACAAGAAGTAAAACCAAACACTGATAATGCTAACTAATTTAGAATCCTTTCAGGAAATGAAATGAGACTCGTTATTTGAAAATGAGACCTCACCAACAATGGCCCCTTTTCATAAATATGGTTGAGTAGGGCCAAAATTTCCATTAGTAACAATACGATGTCTCCAAGAGTACCGATTGTGGTTAATTATGCAAATGTTCTATTGCAGAATTTTGGAGGTTTCATCTCAGTTACTGGCAAAAGATGAAGTAAAAATCTCGAAATTCAACCATTGACTATTTTAACCCTATCAATCAACCGTTCACTGAATATTCTGTCATCAGGGAGTTCTTGAAGTGATCAGAGGAGACTACATTGGAGGTTAGCCAGAAGTATCTTCACAGTACTTATGACCTTAGAGAATGTATGAAAGCAATAACCATAATTTAGAGATATCCAGAGGAATACAAGAACCATGTGGCATCTCCAGGGGTTTACAACACTGTGATGAACTATATTGACATGTTGATTGGTCATAAATAGGGACATGTTGATAAGTCATAAATATTCAGGCTACTCTGAAATTCTCCTTGCAGCTGAAGTTGTAACAATAGCTGCTTTAAGAATGTGCTAAAAGGAAAAGCATATGCAAAAGCTGTGTTCTGTCTCGAAAGGATTCGTGAAGCATTGGAGCAATTTTTGGAATGGTTACAAAGGAAATTCTGTTTTCAGAGACCCCATATATTGTAAAAATACAGGTTAAACAAAATGTTTCATGAGGGTGCATGGGACTCAATCTTCGTACTCAAGTAACGGTGAAGTCCATGTATATTTGTTCAATTTCACAATACGCGTGGGCTCAAAATATTTTTTGTTCCGTTGTTTGAACAGATAGAAAAATTATCTGGTTTATCAACAGCAGAATACACAAGATTACTATTGTTCATATCAAGAAATCCTTGTCTAGATCTAAACAGAAATATTCCAAAGATTGTAATTGTCATTACAAATGCCAGTCGAATTGAGCATCACTATCTCTTAAATTGAGATGCTGTATCTTCTGGAATCATAAGAATGCAATGGACCAGGAAATCTTCAC
>NC_090751.1:50504176-50511676 GCF_036898095.1 Palaemon carinicauda
AATATCGACCAGTTCTCCGCACAATACTTGTATTGGACAAAGGTTTTATATCCGCATAGGAGGAAAACCAATACAACATAGCTTGCATAAAGGAACAATTCTATTAGAATTATCCCAGATAAGGTACATAGAATGAATGCTCAATTATACCAATAAATTGACACAGGTGAAGGAGATGCAAGGTTCTCAAGAACCAGATTATTGACAGGCAATAAATAGACAGGTTAACCACAATTATATATATACTGTATATATATATATATATATATATATATATATATATATATATATATATATATATATATATATATATATATATATATATATATATACATAAGAAGAGGATAACCCAAAACTTTAAGCATAAGTATGATAGTAAACAGAGCTTGTTTGTCTGAAAGAAAAAACATTAGATGCCACTTTTAAGATACCGAGGTATCAAAGTCATAAAAGCCTGTATTACAAATCAATGACATTAGCGTTAGAAACGCTCGGCACACATGTGTGCACTTATGCTAGGTTCACCTTCGGAAATGGAACAGTCTGGATGGGCAACACAGTGCCCTCACTTAGTTTGTAGTACAGTATGTAACTACACACTCACCCTGGAATTAATCGTCCCAATTAAGACCACTGTTCCTCGCAGAGTTAAACAGTAGGGTTAACACCGCGACCCACTGCTACCACAGATCTCTTTTAGTTCCTCTACTTGCTTCGCATAGTGGCGAAAGAACACTCTGGAAGACTTCCAGCCAGTGTATGAACGGAGATGTTCAAAATCCATACAATTAAATAAATTTAAGGATGAGGCAACTTTCCTCGGATCGTGACCTGCGGGTGTATTGTCAGGATCCGCTCTGCGAATAAAATATGTGATTTTTGCTCTGAGTTGATTCAGAGATAAATTTGAGCCTGATGTTTCTCCCCTGAATAGTTGACCACCCTTGAAGTCTGAAGTTCTATGAAGATAGACCTTTAGGCATTCTACTGGACATAGAGATGCATCTTCTTTCAGAGGGCAGATTCTCCAGGGACCCCACCTGTTGGTGGGTAACTCATTCTTGGCGAGAAACGTAGGATTCGGAAACAGGTTCAGTTCTCCCCCATCCAGGAACTGAACACGACCTGCCTCTCTCGAGAGGCTACAATCTCACTAACCCTGGCCCCGGACGCGAGTGCAAAATAGGAAAATAACTTTTTGTGTCAAATCCTTTAACGCACACTCTTCATTGCTCAACAGAGAAGCGAAATGAAGAACTTGTCTAAAGACCATGAAATGGGCTTTGGAGGTGCTGAAGGTCTGAGCCTAGCACAGGCTTTCGGGACTTTATTAAAGATCTCATTACCTAGGTCGACCTGGAAGGCATTTAGAATGGGTCTTGTCAAAGCAGACTTACACGCTGAAATCGTGTTCGCTGCCAACCCTTGACCATGGAGATGGAGAAGAAAGATAAGCAGAAGTCTGTCAAGATCTCCTGCGGATTCTTCGCCTTGACAAAAGGCCACCCATTTTCTCCAAGATGACTCATATTGCCTTCTAGTAGATTTGCACTTATATTCCTCAAGGAAGTCTATACTGGCTTTCGAAATCCCGAAACGCTTTCTCACCGCTAGGGAGAGAAAATCATGAGCTGCAGGGTCCGGGTTTTCTGTAATGAAGCGCAGACAGTTGACTTCTGGACTCGCTGGGTCAGGACTGGATCTGGTAGTGGTACAAACTTCAGCTACAGTTCCAATGCCAGGAGGAACCACACGCTGTTCGGCCACTTGTGGGCCACTATTGCCACTACCCTTTGAAGGATCTCAGTTTGTTGAGGACCCTCAACAGAAGGTTGTGAGGAGGGAACAGATAAATCTTGGACCATCTGTTCCAGTCGAGGGACATCGCGTCCACTGCTTCCGCTAAGGGGTCCTCGTACGGGGCACGTACAGGGGCAACTTCTTGTTGTCTTTCGTCGCAAAGAGGTCTATCTGCAGTTCTGGGACTGATTCAGAATGAAGGAGAATGATCCTGCGTCTAAGGACCATTCCTACTCTATCGGTGTGAACCTGGATAGAGCGTCCGCTGTCACATTACGGACTCCTTGAAGGTGAACTGCCGATAGGTACCACTTCTTCTTTTCCGCCAATCAGAAGACGGCCAACATCACCTGGTTGAGAGGTGGTGACCTCGATCCTTGTCGATTCAAGTATCTCACAACTACCTCGCTGTCTATCACCAACCTTATGTGGATCGAGTGACGCGGGGAGACTTTCTTTAAGGTAAGGAGCACTGCCCTAGCTTCTAGAAAGTTTTATGTGAAAGGTCTTGAATAGCTTGGACCAAGTCCCCTGGACTTTTTTCCGATGAGAGTGACCTCCCCATCCCTCCTTCGAGGCGTCTGAGTGAATCGTCACCGACAGGGGAGGTGGCTGAAGAAGAACCGACTTCTTTAGATTTCTGGCTTGGGACCAAGGCCTGAGAAGAGTACATAGCCGAAGCGGCTGGTCTTCTCAGATCTCTTCACGCGTTTGATGCATAACTTCTCCAAACTCCGATTGCATCCTTTAGCTGTGCTCTTAGCACTGGGTCTGTCACCGAAGCAAACTGGAGAGAGCGCAGTACTCTCTCCTGCTCGTGTCTTGATATCCTTTCGGAATCTTGAAGTCTCTTGACAGAACCCGCTATCTCCTTCCTTTTCTTCGCCGGGGTGGAGAAACGGTGTGACAAAAGGTCCCAGTGGATTCCCAGCCACTCGAACCTTTGAGATGGAGAAAGTCGAGACTTTTTCTGTTGATCTTGAGGCCTAGGTACTCTAGGAACTGGAACACTTGACTGGAAGCTTGCAAGCAATCTGTCTCGGATGCTGCCCACACCAACCAGTCGTCCAGGTAGGCTACTACCTGAATTCCCTTTAGGCGTAATTGTTTGAGAGCTACGCTCGCAAGCTTCGTAAAAATCCTTGGGGCTATGTTTAGCCCGAATGGCATGGCTCCGAAGGCGTATAGTCTTCGTTGTAGCCTGAACCCTAGGTAGGGGGAGAGTCGATGGCTAATTGGAATGTGCCAATAGGCGTCTGACAAGTCTATAGAGACGGAATATGCCCTCTTGGGCAGTAAGGTCCTTATGTGTTGCAGTGTTAGCATTTTGAATTTGCAATTCACTATGAACTTGTTGAGTGGCGACAAGTCCAGAATGACTCTGAGCTTTTCCGAGTCTTTCTTGGGAACACAAAACAGCCTCCCTTAGAAATTGATGGGCTTCACCCTTCGGATCACCTTTTTTCTCCAACAGTTCTTGAACGTACTCCTCCATAACGGGGGTGGAGTGTTGGAAAAACTGAAGGCACAGGGGTGGAGTGCTGTACCAGCTCCCGCCCAGTCCATTCTTGAATAGGCTGTGGGCCCAGGGATCGAAGGTCCACCGATCCCGAAATTTCAGAAGTCTCCCTCCTACCGGTATCACCTCACTTGGACTGCCGTCCTGAGGTCTTGCCTTCCTGACCACGACCACCCCTGAATCCCCTTCCCCTTGAGGGGCGTCTAGACGAGCCTCTGGCTGCTCCTCTAGGCTTTGCTCGAAAGGAAGTAGACTGCCCTTCGAACGCTGGGGTGAATGCCGTGGACTGTGTCGACACGGCCTGGGGTACCCACTAAGAAGTGGTCGGGGTTTGTGCCACGATCTGGGGCACTGGGGGCAATGGCAATTGCAGTTGCTGTTGCTGTCTAAGAGGCTTGGCTGGCCGAGACGGTAGCCTAGTCCTCATAGTCTTCCTCTTTGGTTGAGAACCCTCATCCGGGGAAGACTTTCTTTTGATAGCCAGGCCCCACTTCTGGAGAAGGTTTCTATTCTCCAAGGCGGCCTTATCAACAACTTTTTTGACCAAGTCGGTAGGGAAAAGATCTTTTCCCCAAATGTTGGAGGAGATTAGTTTCTTTGGCTCGTGCCTCACCGTAGCCGAGGTAAACACGAACTCCCTACAAGCTCTCCTTGCCTTGACGAAGCCATAAAGATCCTTCGTCACTGTGGCCAAATGAGACTTGGCCACTACCATGAACATTTCATGGACCTTGGGGTCACTTGCCATCGTCTCGAGAGTAGTCTGAAGAGACATTGAGGCAGTCAGTCTTTCTTTTGTATCGAACTCACTTCGCAAAAGAAAGTCAGACAGCTTAGGGAGGTCCTTGCCGAACTGACGTCCGGCAATATCAGCCTCCAACTTTCCAACTTAGAACGTAAGATGGACGTCCTTCAAGTCTTTGTGGTCCATAGGCAGGGCCAGCAACAAGGGTTTACACTCCTCTAGGGAGGGGCAAGACTTGCCGGCCTCGACTGCTTTTAGTACAGCCAGAAACCCTTTCTGTAAAAAGGGGAAGGCTCTAGTAGGCGAGGACACAAAGGAAGGGAGCTTCCTATTCAATGCAGCTACCTTTGAGTTAGAGAAGCCCCTCTCTTTCATCGAGGATGAAAGTAGAGCTTGAGCCTTAGCATGGTCCATCACTATGACCTCCTTCAACTCTGTCTCCTCCTTTGAAGCTGGTTCCTTCCTCAGCCGGACATAACAGTCTGGATATGATGCCTTGCTGGGTCAGAATTCCACCTCCTCCAGGGGAACTGAGCCCAGCTTATCCGAGATGACGATCTTTCCAGTCGTCATCGGCATGTGCTCAGCATACCTCCATGGGTTAGCATCTGAGCACAAGGGAAGGTCTTTCACATTGAGCTTTTTCTGGGGCCCATGTGATTCTGCAAGGCACTGCATTCGCAGTTCCATTGCAGCCGCCTTCTCCTGATTCTCCTTCTGCATTTGTTGGATCATTCCAACAATAGAAGAGAGGGCCTGTCCCAGCTCTACTGGGAGACCGGCCGATGTAGAGGGAATAGGCTCCGGAATCTGAACCGGAGTAGCCGACACCTCGTCGACGTCTACCTCTACAACGTCTGGGGCTTGAACTTCATCCTGGGCTTCTGCCAGGAGGTCTTCCTCCTGACACCCGTCCACATCAGACATCCTGTCATCTAACTGGATGTCGTGCATAGCGACCGCGACTTCAGCATCCACCTGGATCTGAACTTAGGGGATCTCCTCTTGAGGCTGGGGAATCACTGCATCAGCTGATGCCTTAGGGAAAAGATACGCCCTCATCTTCTCACTTGGAAGATAAGGGCCAGAAATGTTCTTTTGGAAGCCCCTTACCCAGGTACGAAGCTTCTTCCTAGCTATTTAAAGGTCTCAGTAATCAGGTTAGTGCACACAGTACATACCTGAGGGTCCCAATACCGGAGATCATCCTTGGAGACAGCGTATGCTGCGTGTCTCCTACAAAACTCATGTCCGCAGAGGTTCTTGCTGCTAACATTGCAGAAAGCACTTCCCCACTTCGGAGTGTCCTTCTGTAAAGAGAAGAAATTTCCATGAGTATCAAGTGAACTATGTATCACTGGATATGCATAGTATAGCATAACAATTCAGAAAGGAAAGACACACACTTGTGTTTCCCTCACAACCCATTGTTGCAGCCTTCCAGATAATAAAATCAAAATGGTTTATCTCTTCTAGAGTAACCAATGCAAGGTTTCCAGAGGAAACAGGTGGAGCTCACACCTAAGCAATGATTTTAAAATCCTGGATAATAGACAGGAAAGAACTCAGCTTCCTATCTGTAGGGCAACAGCAAAGGGATGTGCAAGAAAAAACAATAGTGTTAGAAGACACAGTGCTGTACCAAAACCCTTACCATAGTTTTCTTCTTACTGTATATGTTATACTGAAGAATACTAGTACAGTATAGGGGGATGTGTGCCGGCCTGCCTTTGCCGGCCGGCACACACCACAACTAGCTTTCAAGTATACTACTTAACAGCTATAGGGCGGCAGCACTCTGGTTCAAATGCCTGTGCCGGTCGGCAGCAACTGCCGGCCGGTAACAGCCAATGTTGGCCGGCAATGGCTGCCGGCCAGCAACTACACAAGGTAGTACCCAGCTGCCGGCCACACTCTTGGTGACCGGCAGACAAGGGCTGACATAAGCCGGCCGGCAAAGGTACAAGACCGATGCCAGCCGGCAGCAAAAGAACCAGAGGACTACACCTGCCCGGCTGCCGGCCTACGGCCTCATAGGCCGGCAGCCGGGTCAGGTACAGCACTAGAAGAAAAATAGAATGGATGCCGGGATAAGAGTGTACACAACCTCCAAGCCCGGCAACCGAAAGAGTGCATATAAGGAAGGGGAGAAACTAATTCAGGCTTCCTGACCAATGCCGTCTGGCTCTGCCGGCAGGCATGGATGAGGGACCAAGAGAGGTCCGGGCAGCACTCGAAAACATAAGACCCTTGCCGGCCAGCAGCTCTGCCGGCCGGCAAGGGGCTGAGTCAATTCCACATCCTAACCTATACTAGGTCCAGATGTAGAACGACGTACAGTACAGTAAGACCCCTGCCGGCCAGCAGCTCTGCCGGCCGGCAAGGGGCTGAGTCAATTCCACATCCTAACCTATACTAGGTCCAGATGTAGAACGACGTACAGTACAGTAATGGCTCGGCCATTACGAAGAAAGAGGGGGAAGGGACAAGAGGGTCCTGCCAACCTTGCTTTAGTGACAGATCACCCGCAGCCAAGAAACTTATCTTAGCCTAAGGGAGATCTAAGGTGAAAGGACAGCAATACTTGCCAGCTCCCAGAGTACCAAAGCAAGGAAGGCGTCGCTACTCCCAGGGAAAGAACTTATCCTCCCCCGAGAACAGCAACAAGGACTAGTCTGGTAGATCACAAAAGAAGGAATCATATGCACAGAAACCTTCGGTAGTGACCTAAGGGAGCTAAGCTCCCTTTGTCTGTGTTAGGTCAGCGAGGGGGACTCAGCCCCAAGCCAGACAACACAGACTCAGACTAAAAAACTCTGTTGTTCTGTCCCTCTTGAACCATAACTACAGGAACAGGAAGGTACAGTAACACCCTAGTATAGTTTTATCGAAAATAAATTCGGAAAAAACCACTTAGGGATAAGCCCAAGGCTTAAACAGAGGGAAAGGGATTGCATACCTTCTCCGAAGAAAAGAAAGCAACCGGGGAGTATGATAAAGTATACTAAGGCTCCATAAGCAACTAGCCTAGGCACCAAGAGAATCGATTACCTAAATCACCGAAACTCACTCGTATACTATCTTGGAAATATTCCACACAGTCTAAAATGTATATAATATAGCCTAAAGCTTCAATAAAATTTAAATACACTCGGAAAAACCATAATCATGCATGAAGTACTAGGACCAAACGACTAGGCTACATGGCCTAGCGTAGGCCAGAATGGCGAATACTTCGCCAAATAATACTAAGCACGAAAGGAAATCCTATGTAATGCTAAATAGCTAAAATTTATTAACGCAAAACAGCCAGGAATGTCGCTCTGACTAACTAATTTATACCTAGCGAGCGACAGCGTCCAAGACGCCTCTGGTAGGCTACGGCTCTTGTATCAAAGATTAATCCTATTAATCACTCAAAATTTTACCAAGAGCC
>NC_090751.1:50516676-50539176 GCF_036898095.1 Palaemon carinicauda
TCGATATTAGGTTAATTAAACCTCCTTAGTATTTTTGCTCCCTCATTTATTTTAATGTGTGAATTGAATAGTTGATCACGGAACAGAATACCCAATATTTAAGGAGTAAACCTAAGTAAGTCTATAGGTGGTAACAGCGAGGAACTTTGTATTAATAAATTTGCTTCGAAGGTAAAGAGCCTTATATTTAAACTTTTAAACTATGTTACATCACTGCTCCCATTTTTGGTTTTGTCTAATTACATTAACGTAAAATACCTGTCCAGCATCTCGCTGGGGTAGCTGGGATGGAGTCGGAACAGAGCCTAAGAGTGAGATGACTATAGACCTGACAAAGCTAGAGTAGGCCATAAATTACTTATATTTCACGTGTGGAGTTCCCCGGCCTCTGGACAGTAAAATTTCCTCCTTTTGTATTTAAGAGTGATGGTTAGTGAACTGTGGTAGTAAAGTCATTAACAGGGTGTTTGTGCTAGAGAGTAAGTGCTCATTACCCTCCCCTGTTGATCTTTGAGTAACGACCATTAGGAAGACTTTCCCGGACTAAGTTCCCACTCAGAACATAAAAATTCTCCACAAGGATTATGGTAAATCTACGGGTAATGAATGAATATTCTTGTTTTATAATTTGTAATGTTACTATTATATAAAAATCCCATTGGTATAAACACAAACCAAAGAAGTAAAATAAAACAACTAAACAAAGAAAATGAAAGCAGAGGTAGTCTGCTTTAGGTGCAGTCTCACTGACCATGCTTCATTTCTGTCCAGCGTGTGTCAAGGTGGTTGACGATCACTAGTTGCCACTTGCCATACAGCATATAACGTTTTACTATATATCTTTCAAAAAATGCGGTGTTTGTGTATGTTTTTGTTGAAAAATATTTATAATATTATATATTTTCATAATGTATGAAAGCACTTGTAAAGTTCAACACTTCGAGATACAAGATCGATTACATTTATTTTGTTCTCGTGCTACTTCAAAATTACAATTTTGCAACTTTTATAGGCTCAATACCTTATCCAGTGTCGCCAACACTGGCTATAAAACTTCTAATTTCACCTGGAATTACACCTATTCATATATATACCTTCATTATTCAGAAACCGCTGTTCGAAAAGCATTTATTCAATACCCATATAATATCATGAAACTTTACCTAGCAATTAATGCAAAAACTAATGGATTTAGAGATGATTTAGATACAAAACTTTCCATTTTAGTTAAGTAAAATAAACAGGCAGACCTAGTTGTGTTTTTCTTTCCTCATATTACTAACATGATAAAAGACAGTAATTGAAATCCTTTCATGCCCATTTTAACATATAGAGAAGAGCATGTTTTTAGCTTTGAAATGATATGCATTTGATAGTAATTACCCCTTTTTCATGGGTATAACATACGTTTAAGAAATATTTTCCATGAACTAAAAATTCTCACTGCTCCAGTTCCTCCAAGTGACTGAGAGCTTAAAACAGGGGACTACCTACCAAGACCCCAAAGGGTTAAGAACATAGTTTTCATTGTTCAAGGTTGAGGTATAGTGTAGGACATTGTCCAAGGACCATGAAATGGGCTTCGGGGGTGCTGCAGGTCTAAGTCTAGCGCATGCTTTCGGGATCTTGTTAAAGATTTCGTTCGTTAGGTCCACTTGGAAGGCGTATAGAAGAGGTCTAGTCAAGGCTGACTTCCACGTAGTTATCGTGTTGGCAGCTAGGCCTTGTTCATAAAGGTGGATGGAGAAGAACAAGCAGAAGTCTATTGAGACTTCTTTCGGATTTTTTGCTTTGACAAAAGCAACCCACTTTTTCCAAGACAATTTGTATTTTCTTCTAGTTGACTTTGACTTATATTCTTCTAGGAAGTCTATACTGCCTTTGAGATCCCAAACGTTTTCTTAACTGCTAAGGTGAGAAAATCATGAGATGAAGGTTTTGGGTTCTCTGTGATGAAGCGAAGACAGTCGACTTTTGAACCTGTTGAGATAGAGCAGGGCTCGGTAGAGGGACCAGTCTAAGCTTCAGTTCCATTATCAGAGTGAACCAGTTGCTTTTGGCCACTTGGGGGCTACTAGAGCTGTGGTTCCCTTGAAGGATCTCAGCTTGTTGAGGAACTTCAGTAGGAGATTGGTTGGAGAGAACAGGTAAATCCTGGTCCATTCGTTCCAGTCGAGGGACATGGCGTCTGTCGCCTCCGCCAGAGGGTCCTCATATGGACTACATATCGAGGTAGTTTCTTGTTGTCGCTCGTCGCGAAGTGGTCGATCTACAGTTCCAAGATGAAGGAGAATGAGTCTGCGTCTAGGGTCCATTCTGACTCTATCGGCTTTAGCCTGAATAGAGCGTCCGCCGTCACATTGCGGAACCCTTGTAGGTGAACTGCTGATAAGTACCATCTCTTCTTTTTCGATAAACGAAAGATAGCTAACATCACATGGTTGATGTGGGGCGATCTCGAGCCTTGTCAGTTCAGACATCTCACTATCACTTTGCTGTCCAAGATCAGCCTGATGTAGACTGATATGCGAGGGGAGAGTTTTTTCAATGACAAAAGGACTGCCACGGCCTCCAGAATATTGATGTGGAATGTCTTGAACAGGGATGACCAAGTCCCTTGGGCTTTCCTTTGGTGGGAGTGACCTCCCCATCCTTCCGTCGAGGCATCCATGTGGGTGGTTACTGATGGTGGAGATGGTTGCAAGAGCACGGTCCTCGTTAGGCCCTTGACCTTCGACCACGGCTTAAGGAGTGATTGCAGTAAGGTTGGTATTGGTCTTTGTAGATCTTTTTGAGCGTTTGATGTATATCTTCTCCAGACTCCTGACGCATCTTTCAGGTGTGCTCTTAGAACTGGGTCTGTTACTGCTGCAAACTGGAGAGAGCCCAGTACTCTTTCCTGTTGGCATCTTGAGATCCTGTCGGATTTCAGTAGTCTCTTGACAGACCCCGCAATCTCTTTCCTCTTCCCTGGGGGAATGGAGATGTAGTGTGACTTCAAGTTCCAATGGATTCCCAGCCATTGAAACTCCTGAGCTGGAGAGAGTCGAGACTTCTTGAAGTTGATCTTGAATCCCAGATGTTCCAGGAACTGAAGCCCCTTCTTGGATGCTTGCAGACAAGCCGTCCTGGATGCTGCGCACACCAGCCAGTCGTCCAGGTACGTTGCTACCTGAACGCCTTCTAGGCGTAGCTGTTGAACAACTGCGTCTGCAAGTTTCGTGTAGATCCTTGGGGCTATGTTTAGTCCGAAGGGCATGGCTCTGAAGACATACTTTTTCTTCTGTAGCTTGAATCCTAGGTAGGAAGAGAGGGAGGGGTTGACTGAGAGATGCCAGTAAGCATCTGCCAGGTCTATTAAGACTGTGTATGCCCCATTTGATAACAGGGTCCTTATGTGCTGAAGGGTTAACATCCTGAACTTGTTGTTCACGATGAACTTGTTGAGTGGCGACAAGTCCACAATGACTCTGAGTTGGTCTGAGTCCTTCTTGAGAACACAAAACAGCCTTCCCTGGAATTTGATGGACTTTGCTCTCTTTATAATCTGTTTGCTCAATAGTTCTAAGGTATATTCTTCCAATGAGGGGGTGGAGTATTGGAGGTATTGAGGAAATGATGGTGGAAGCTTGTTCCAACTCCAACCTAGTCCATTCTTGATTAGGCTGTGGGCCCAAGGATCAAAGGTCCAACGATCCTGAAACTGTTTGAGCCTCCCTCCTACCTGAAGCATCTCATTGCTTTGATTGTCCGGAGGGTTTACCTCCCTGCCCGCGTCCTTCCTTACCTCGTGAGGGGTGTCTTGAGGAGCCCCGTTGGGAGCCTCTACCTTTCGGATGAAAGTTAGTGGTTTACATCTCAAACCCAGGGTTGAATGCTGGTGACTGGGCACCCAGCAGCTAAGGCACAACTTGGAATGTGGTCTGTGGTTGAGCAACCACTTGGGTCACTGCGGTCATGGTGACTGTAGGATGTTGCTGGGCAGGCCGAGAGGGTAGTCTAGGCTTCTTGGTCTTCCTTTTAGTTTGGACACCCGCATCCGGGGAAGACTTCCTTTTAGATGAAATGCCCCACTTCTGGAGAAGGTTCCTATTCTCCGTGGCGGCATTATCAACTACCTACTTGACCACTTCATTTGGGAAAAGGTCTTTACCCCAGATGTTGAAAGAAATCAGCTTCCTGGGTTCGTGTTTTACTGTTGCTGCAGCAAACACGAACTCTCTACAGGCTCTCCTAGCTTTCATAAAGGCATTCAGATCCTTTACTAAGGTGGCCATGTGCATTTTGGCCAAGACCATTATAAAACCCAGGGAGATGAGGGAGACGTCAGTTCTTCACACAGGAACATTATTAACTAAAACATACATGGGAGCAATACCAAAGCTCGAGTCTCAGAGACACTAATGTTACGAGGGAACAAGCAATAAGGATTGTTATCTCAAGACAACAAGGTTACGAGGGAACAAGCAATAAGGATTGTTATCTGTTATTCCCCCGCCCTCCTTTTTTGTTTTACTTCGTTAAACAAACATATCTATACAGAAGTTACTGATTATAATAAAATGGATAAAATATTATAACATATATAAAATTGTTATCAAGCTAAAACTAAACGTAGATTGTAATATGAATACAAACAATAGTATTTCATAATAAAAGAACTATAACAGTCTACATCCCGTTCAACATTCCCTTGCATAAATATCTAAGAATTGTAAAAGAAATTACACATATATTTAAAATCTGTTTCCCTTCTCTTTAATTTAACATTTTCTAGCCTGAACTCGTCACTTTTAAAATGAACAAGATTGTCTTCATTTAAAGCCACTCTAAGTCTTCCCTTAACTAAGGCTTCCACCATGTCATCACTCCCTTTATTTTCCTTTGTTAATATGTTTGCTATCATGTCCTTAGTATTCAGCCAACTATATGATTCTAGTTCTTTATGAATTACTTTCTCCTTCAAGTCTGCCACTGCATTTCTTAACAAATTTATTTCTACCTGTTTTGATGATGCAATACTTTTCAGCGTTGGTTTGCTGTCTGTGAACAATTTTACTGGGAATTTTCCTCCTTTTTTCTCCAAACATAAGTTGTTCAACACATTTTGCTAAATAAACACTGTCATCTACTAATTTAGTTAAGTTCCTCGTTTCAGCGTCTTTGGCAGAATGGCACACTTGTTTGATGGTTTTGTTTTCCAATATATAGGAGTTACTATATCAGTTTTCTTGTTTCCCATTAAAATAAGTTACCCCCAATTGACTTTGAGTCACATCTGTAACTCGCATCGTCGAGGCCATAAATGTTCAGGCCTTTCTTCCCTATTTTACTGAACTTTATTTTTCTTTCTCTTGATTTAATTTTCTTCACTATCTTGTTTACACTCTTTAGATCACCGATCATAGCATCTTTTTTTTTCATAGACATGTTCAATCCAACAATAGCCAAGTCAGCTCGGACATTTTCCGCCAACCACTGGATTTTTGCTGCATACTTTCGGAAAACTTTATATTGTTTTTTTTTTAGAGGCTCGTCATTTCCAATTTTCCTTATTTCTTTGATTTCCTCAATAAATTGGGCATAATCTTCCATGCTTACTTCTATTCCTTCTGTTGTTTTAACTATATCAATCCCTGTAAATCTGAATTCGGATAACTCCACCTTTGAAATCGTGAGATTTTTCGTTAAAAGATCCTCTATCATATCCACAAATTCTCTCTTTCCTGAAATCGAAAAATCATCAACATGACATAAAATCATACCAAGTAATGATCTGCCATCATTGAGGTAGTAAAAGGCGTTATCTCCATGCAGTGTTTTCATTCCTCTTCCTTTAAAAATCTTGTCTACTTTAAGCCAAAACTTCCTACCTGCGTCTTCAAGCCCGTAGATTGGCTTTTTTCAGTTTCCAAATGGTTCCTTCCTGTTTTAAATCTTTGGGTGGTTCAACAAACACATCATGCTCCAGCTTTTCGACCTGTAAAGAAAGCTGCTGAAATGCCGACGCTCTCCAGTTCAAATCCTTCATTACCCGATACTGCGATGAAAGTCTTGAAAGACTCTCTCAAGGCAGTTGGGGAATCTGATTTTGGTTTCTCAGTTTCCTGGAATCCTCTAGTAACTAACCTTGCTTTCACTTTGGTCTTCTGCCCATCTTGTCTCTCTTTTTCAGTTATGACCCACCTTGAACCAGTTTTCTCCTGTCCTGTATCTTTTACTTCTTCAAATGCTTCATAATAGTCAAAATTTTCAAGTTCTTTTTCTTCAGCGTTTATAACTTCAGGCTCATGATGACGACTCTTTGGAACTTCTACCACATGTGTGGTTATTTCCTCTACCAAGCATTCGTCATTTGACATTTTCATCCAGTAAGTACCAATGTTATCTAGTTCGAAATATTCCTTAGTCTCTCTAACTTCAGTTTCTTCTAATTTTTCATGAATCAGATATTTCTAGTCCCTTATTTCAGAAGTCAACTTCAATAGTTTTACCTCCCTCTAGTTTTATGAAGCACACAAATTTGTGCTTTGAGTTAGGTTTGTTCACTTCAGTCACCTTTCCTTTGTGTTCCTTGGCATTCTTGAAGGTCATAATCATAATTTTACTGTTCTTCGGTCTTTTTTCAGATGAAAGATGATCTTTCACGGTTATTTTGTCATAATTTTCTTCTGCCAAATCAGGTTTACTAACAATTGTCTCTTCTTCTCTCTTTTCTAAGTTAATTTCCTCACTCTCGGACTGGTCAGTAAGAGCTGCCTCATCCTTCGACCAAATCTCATCTTTTTTCTCATGAGCTGAAGTCCTTAACGTTCCGTAAGGTTGTAAGTGAAAAGAAGCTACCTTTTTATTATATCTCCATTTGCTAAAATCCATACACTTCTCCCTTCTATCTTTTCCACCGTAGCGGGACCAAACCATGTTTTTCCACCTTTGTGTTGGTAAAATACTTTCTCCCCAGGTGTATATAGATAACCATTAAAAGACGCATTTCTTGAGTTTAGGGCAATTTTCAACTTTTCGCCATACTCAATTTCTCTATACTTCTTATTCACTTCTTTTTGATTTTCAATATGTCTTCTAACTGCTTCTGACTCCGAGATCAAAGACTCGGTGGCTACATTTTCACTTGTTATACCAGGAAGTACTACAGCTCTCCCAGTGAGTAACTGTAATGGGACATATCCTTTCACTGTTATATTGGTATTATGACACCAGGCCGCATTTGAAACTGCTTCATCTAATGTAATTCTCTTCCATCACTTTCTTCACAGTTAGATCAGCGCTGTAATGATTTCGTTTGTTCAAACCATTACTCCAAGGGGAATATGTTGGCCCAAACCTGATCATAATTCCCATTGCAGAATCCAATCTTTCCATTTCTTTATTTGGAAATTCTGATCCATTGTCTGCCCAAAATCCCTCCTTAGGATACCCGTATTTCTCGCACCAGTTCTGGGTGATGGCATGCAAAACAGTGACTGCTTCTTTGTTCTTTAGCACAACTCCACTTATTAATTTTGTGAAAGCATCTATCATCCACAGAATGTTGTCCTCCTTCACTTGCTTTAGGTCAACTGTGACCTTTTGATTAAATTCCGTCACTGTTGGATGGGAACTTTTGGTATACCTAATGATTTTTTTTATACTTTTGGCAGGGTATACATTCATTAACAACTTTTTTAATAATCTTTTTGGTTCGGCTGGTTACTACTCCTGCCAATGTGAACAAATGGAGGAGTTGAGTCTCTCCCGTATGGCCAGATACCAGATGTACCCTTTTTACTCTTTTATACTCTGATATCTCTTTATTACTTTCCAATTTCTTGACAAACATTACAATCTCTTCTATGCTACATTCTTCATTGATTTCCAGGACAACGGCAAGATGGTTACCTTTAGTGGTTATCAAATCTATTTCTAAGTTTTGAACCAAGCTTCTGATAACTAGTTTTTCCTTTCCTTTCTCGTAATCCTGAGAGGCACTCCATTTCTGGAATTGTTCTTTAGAACACAAAAAAGGGATATTAGTTTCAATAGCATATATTTGCACTCGTAGTTTACTGAACTCTGTTCCATTTTTGTTTCCTTTAATTATCAATGGAACTTCAAATATTTTGCTGAATTCATAAACTTTACTTGGTCCAAATTTGAACTTTTTCTTTTTTATTCTTTTAACATTAACTTGCCCTTTCTAAATTGATTTTTCTTCAGATATTCTTCTATTCATTTATTTCCTGCCACATTTTTAGGTGCACCATTGTCAATCTCAGTTTCATTGAATTCATCCGTGAAGTAAATTTCAGGCATTTCTACTTCTCCTCTCTCTTCTTCAACAATTACAAATCTGATGTTACTTAATCTATTCAGACAGTATTCATTTCTACACCTTTTCTCTCTCGATTCTAATCTGAGACTACTGCCGCCCTCCATCGGACGATTTTGCCGATTCCTTTCAACCTCTTCACGATCTTGACTTCTCTTTTCCGAAGGTTTTCTTCGTTTAAAGGAGTCTATTCTATTTTGGTTTCTATCTCCTGCTCGAGAGTAATATTTTCTACTCTGATATCTGCTTCTTGACTCTCTCATGTTTTGGCTTCTGTCTCTCGAACGGGAGTATGGTCTCCTATTTCTTTGCTCATTTGATCTAGATGTAGATCTTTGTCTATTTTTGGGAAATACTTCCAATTCCTTTTCGGGTCTTTGGTTTTCTATCTTTAGTTCCATGAACTCCTTTATACATATTTCTATTGTTACTTTATCTTCTACATTTTTTAGTTGTTTCATAATTGAAATTTTTTCTGTTGTTTCTAATTTAGAATCATCTAAAAACAAAACTGTAGTCCATAGCTTCCATTGTGATCCAAAGTTTGCTCTATCCTGTCTCACTAAAAGATTCTCAAATCTATTCAGATACTCTTCACCTGTTTCTTTATCTTTCTGTTGAAATTTTTTTTATTTCAGAAACCAATTCAGACGTTTTTTCCAACATTGTTTTTTTTTTCAAATTTACCTTTTATCAAGTTTATCACGTCTTCAATGATAGTTACACTGTTAGTGTTTACTTTTTCTATAACTCCTCTTGACACAAATTTTGATAATCCTCCAATCTCTTTGTTTGTTTTTAAACTATCCACCAATCAAAAAAAATTTTGAATTGGAGGAATGGTTGTCTGTGAATCCCATAGCCTTAGTTGATGGGAATAACTTTCAAAAGCCTGGCAATTAGTCCAAGTTATTTCCACTTCCAACTTGGTTTATCTTAAAAAATTTTGTCAATGATTTTCAATAATTTGTCAAGTCTTTCATCCATATCACTCTTTTCATACATTGTCCTGTTGGTTTCTTAACCGAAATCCCACTATTTGTGAAAGTTTTTCTGGTGCGAAATATTGTTTGCTCTGTTTTTAAATAGTTTATTGGACTGTCCACAAATTCTAGCCTCATACCTTTGATCTAACTTGTTTTTTTTTTTTTCTGCCTCAAAAAGTTCATTTGTTTCTAGCCGTTCCACTTCACAATAATTCAACTCATTATTTTCACACTTGCTCTCATCTCCATTTTCTTTATGTCCCAATACCGGGCCTTTACACTTATGACCAAATTTGAAAATAAAATTTCCAGCATTGTCCTTGATTCCCAAGTTAGCCAGTCGGGTCAACTGGTTCATAAGCTCACTTTCATCTTCAATGTATCCTGGTAAGGAAACTGCAGAGTATTCTGAAGACGCCATATTTCCTCGTGAGGGAAAAAATATATATCAACAATTTCCGATTATGACTGTTTCACTTTATTGTAGATAGTAACATCAGGGTTCAAGGTTTCTTCCAGAAGATCCCCAAGCACTCACAAACACTTAAAACCGCAAAAGGATTAAGCTACTGTAAATGCTATTCTTTTCTTCAGCTCACACAACTTCAGGCTTAAGTCGTTTGCCTCACCCTGTATCAACAGTTCAGCATCATCACAACAAATTTGTTTTCTTCATCTATCCATGATATCCGCTCCCCGAAGCACTCTGGTCGACAGAACCAATACGTCCTTTCCAGTTCATAAGCCGATATCCATTGGTTTTCCTTCTCACAGACGGCTTCACATTTGCAGCAACTTACACACAGAACTTCTGGATTACTCCCCCTCCCCGATGTTCGGGGACTTTTAGTTGCTCATCAATTTCTTTTATCTTTTGTAGTAAAATTCAATCTCCAGGACAATCGCTGCAGTCCCTCAAACCACGCTCTGCTACTATATAATACCTAGGGAGATGAGGGAGACGTCAGTTCTTCACACAGGGACATTATTAACTAAAACATACATGAGAGCAATACCAAAGCTCGAGTCTCAGAGACACTAATGTTACGAGGGAACCAGCAATAAGGATTGTTATCTCAAGACAACAAGGTTACGAGGGAACAAGCAACAAGGATTGTTATCTGTTAACCATGAGCATGTCTGGGGTACGTTTTAGGCCTGCACACATCTCTATGCAGTTCTGTAGGCATAGGGAAGCCGCAAGTCTCTCCTTTGTCTCTTGCTCCCTGCGCAAGAGAAAGTCTGACAGTTTCGGGAGATTTTCGCTGAACTGTCATCCCGCGATATTTGCATCCAACTTCCCAACTGAGATGGTTAGGTGGACTTCCTTCCATTCCTTATCTTTCATGTGCAGGGCTAACGACAGAGGCCTACACTCCTCTAGTGCAGGGCATGGTTTGCCTGCCTCCACTGCCTTGGCAACAGCTTTAAAAGCCTTCGACATAAAGGGGAAGGCTATTGAAGCAGGAGCAAGAAAGGTAGGGTGTTTATTGCTCAAGGCGGTCACTTTCGAGTTTGTGTAACACACCGTCGTCAGGCTGCTCGACAAGAGAGCCTGTGCCTTGTCGTGGTCAAAATCCATGACCTCCTTCAGTTCAGTCTCCTCTTTTGACGCTGGCTCCTGCTTCAGTCGAATGAAGCAGTCAGGGTAAGCAATAAAGCTTGGCCAGAACTGGATGTCGTCTAAGAGGACAGCTCCCATCTTCTCAGAGGTGTAGAGCTTGTCGTTGGTAATCGGCATAAACTCCGTGTACCTCCAGGGATTTGTCTGGGAGCAGGGTGGAAGGTCTTAGACTCTAGGTCGCTTGATTGACCCTCAGGAGGCGGTGATTCGAGCTTTGCGGAGCTCTTTCTTGACCTATGCTTCCCTTGCTTCACCTTGCTTGCGAATATTCTCCATTAAGGCTGTAAGATGAGCCAAAACTGCCTGGCTCATGTTGTCCAATGGAGGGGTAAAAGCAGGAGATGTAGAGGGTGTCGGCTCCAGTGCCAGCACAGACGGAAGGGACTTCGACTCGACTTCTTCTTCTTCTTCAGGAGGTATAGTAGACTCCTCCTCGGGATCATCCTTAAGTAGATCCTTTTCAGTGTCTGTGGACACTTCAGACATCCTTTCCTCCTGGTGGATGTCCATGCCTTGCAACGCCTCACTGACATCTGTCTCGAAGGCAATCTGGACGCAGGGAGGTCCGGGTCGTGTTTGGGGCACGACAGCTTCACTACCCGCGTTCGGGAACAGCAAGCTAAGCATCGTGTCGTTAGATAGGTACAGTCCAGGAGAGTTCTTCTGGAACCCTCATACCAATTGGCGCAGCTTTTCTCGTGCTGCATCCCTCGACTCCGTTGACTTGGGGTCATCGAAACCTTCGGCCACCAAGGCCAGGCAGAAGTTGTAGTCTTGGGAGTCCCAGTAGCGCAGGGTTTAGGTAGTAATGGTGCAGGCGGCATGAGACCTGCACGCTTTGTGACCACAGAAGTTCCTACTCCTTTGGTTACAGAAGATCACCTCACACTTCATTTGGGGTTCCTTTCTGTAAAGAAAGGAAAATTAAATGAGTATGCAGTTGCTTATCCCACATGATAAACAGGTTATGCAAAATATTAATATTGTAACCATTATAGCTTAGGATAGTAAGTTAGAAAGGAAATTCGAAAGACACATACTTGTGCCTCCTGTCCAGCTAATTGCTGTGACCTTCCCCCGATATTAAAGATTTTAGAGTTTCCTTATCTAGGCAAACTCAAAAGAGAAGGGTTTTAACCTCTAGGGATAGAATAAGTGTATACTAACACTGACCCTTCTTATATTATTTGATATTGTTGGGTAAGTTATCAACTGATTACTTATCAGTCTATTGAAAGAATTCTTTCTTTCAATATAGAATTGGTCTTAACAATAGACTGTGCAAGGATACACAAGGTATTTTGAAAAATAACTACTGTATAATATATACTATAGTTTTCTGTCTGCAGTGTATAGTATACTACAAATATATTGGCTACTGTATAATCATATACTGTAGTTCAGCCAGCATGTTGCCGGCTAGGCTAGCACCTGGCGGCACGGTCCGGTCGGCATCCTACCAGCTGGGTAGTACCTGGCGGCACCGGTCCAGCCGGCATGCTGTCGGCTGGATTAGTACCTGGCGTCACTAGCCAACAGAGAGAGAGAAAGCATGGAGTGAAGGGCTGCCTTATTAAAATGTATGTTTACAATAAATAAGGGTGTACGTATATAACATTACTGCCTTCCTCCAGAATGAGGTTTCAAATGGAAGGGGAGAATGTATCATTCAGGCTTCAATCTAGTCACAGATCCGTTGCCGGCGCTGCCGGTTTCAGGGATGTGGATGGCAGTCCAAGGGAGGACTGAAGAACACTCAATGGCAGAGGGGTCTCCCACCAGCAGCCGTCATAGCCGACACAACCTTTCCCGGAGCATTGCGTCCATAGGGGAAAGACAGAGTAGCTACTAAGCCGCCTATATAGGAGGCCGGCTGGTGCTACGATCTACCCGCCAAGAGGGGAGATGGTAGGACCATGGCCACAGGATTGTGATAGCTATGCCATCACTAAAAGAAAGAGAGGGGCAGGGAAAGGGTCCTATATCAAGTGTTAGTATTAGTGTACTACTGTTATTAACACACATTGAGTATGTGTTGTTTGAGATGTTGAGTCTTGAAATAAAGTTCATCATTGTAACTTTAAAATGGTTTATTCTCTAAAAACAACAGTGTTAAACATCTTCATCACAGGATTGTAGCTGGTTTGGTCGGATGACCAATTCAGGTGAAGTATAGATGTGAACTGCCTAAATTATCGATATCACAGATATCGTATGTTTAGTTGTCTCAGCATTTAAACACAATATGTAAACTTTACATTCGTCTCTCGGAAGACACCTGCATCCGGTGACGACACAATCTTTCACACGGTATGCATTTGTGTTGATGCTTCAGAAAAATGTTACATTGCCGAGGGATGCAAAATACATCCTGTTATGATTTTATCTGACTACAGCAAATCTCACGCTAGCATCTTCATCCACAATGATATATTACGTCATGTGTTTTGAACATGTAATAATTAACTATTTCATTTATTACATTAGCTCGGCCAGCTATCTCAATTTTTTCAAAAAAAATTTAACAACAAGCCAAAATATGTTTACTAGGTGTGACTGGATATATGTATTATTCTTTGTTTACCTTTAGCCATAAGCAAATAAGGACGAATGTCCAAATAGGCACATCAAAAAAAATAACAACAATAATGCATAGGCAAAGAAAAAAAATGGATGATAAATACAGATCACATATATGGTACATTGCTAGCAAATGATTATATGGTACCAAAAAAAAATACTGATATACATATGATTCGGTAACTTGTTAAAGAATAATTGTTACCTTTGTCAGAAACATAGATTAACACAATACGGTAACTAATACAAATATTTGTTACCTTGGTAAAGATTAAATTTTAGTGCACAAACACGAATTCCTGGTACGTACATGTACCACGGTTTCGTACAAATGTTTTTTAAATGTATTTCTAACAATGCAATGTTCAATAATTTCTTCAATTACATATTACTAGCGTACTAACTGCTTTCGTACACACACAATTTCCAGAGCATTTTACTCCTTTAGCGAATGAGGTGGCCACTTCAAACGGCACTAAACTGAATTAAATAAGGAGTTTTGTCTGGACATGGCGAAACGTTCTGTTTTAGCTTCCAACTGTTCCGTAACATACGCCAAACAAGGATGTTCACGGCGATAAATATCATCACCGTCACACTTAATCCTGCTAGTAGTATGGGGTGAAGAAATTCCTTATAAGTCGGTGACAGGTGGTCCATCTCGGTCAATTTCATCAATCTCTAGGTTACCTGTTTGTTGTATGGGAGAGATAGTGCTGGCATTGTAGACGTCCACGTGAAGTTCGCGAAGTAGGCTCGTTCTCTGATGAGTGTCCGTAGACCAGTCACCATGGAATTAGGGGAAGTCCCGATACAACCATCTGCTGCAACGAAGATGTGGGCGAAAGACGTGGATCCGTCCGGGCATGATACATTGAAGCCGTCCTTGTCGTATCGTATCCACGAGCCATTGTTCAGTCTGCAATTGAACTCATTATTGTCAAAGGGATAAAGCTTATCCAGACAATTTTCACTTGTATGGGAGAGAGCACCGTCTAGCACTATACCTAACTCGCATGAATCCATTAAGTTTTTATGGAATTCAAATGAGTCAGCTGTACATATTTTTCTATCCATTGCGTCTGAACAGTGAGTTAATTGATTTAAGTCTTTAATGACCATATATGTTTCCTTGTCTGGGGAAATCAATACGTGTCCTGTCAAACTAGATATTACAGGATTTGAGTGATTCGTCATGAAAGTCGGAAATGGTGATATCCTGTAAGATTGCCAGGCATCAGAAGAATCAAAGGGAATTGTAATCCTAATCTTGTTATTTTCAACACTTACTGTAATTAGGCTGTAATAAAATTCTATCCTACGTTCGCCTAACAAAGGAACATAGCCTAGTTTATCCCTTCCGTTCTCCAGAACTAACTTTAAGTAATTTATAGACAACAAATGGGGCGACAGTACGCCTTTAGTTGCTAAAGTGATAGCTTCTACATAATCCTTGGATTTCTCAATGAAATGTGCAATTCTGTTATGTATGTGATCTATCTTTGAATCATAATACGTTAACGTTGCCAACAAATCCTGTACTTCCATAATCTGACTGATATTACTTGAATGTTCATTTACTAAATCCATAATTTGATTGATTGAAGCTAACTAATTCCTTAGTTCTGACATAATCAATTCATCTTCATGAGTCAAGAACTCAATTTTCTTATTTTGATTACTAATCTTAAGACGATTGGAAATTCCTAAACCTAAACTTGCAATAGACCCAAAGATGTTTAATGCAGCAAAAATAAACGGATTTAGTCTTTCTTTATGTTCGTGTCCTACAGTCCACATCAAAAGGTCACAAGCCAAAGATTCTGTCTCGTAAGTCTTATTTTGCAAGTCATCAGATAGCATCTCTGCAACTTTTAGTGTCGATCCAAGCGAACTCTCTGTAGTCAAATGAAAATGTCTTCTATGCAACTCATCTAATGACACAGAAAACCTTGAAATGGTGGTTTTTAAGCTAGTGACACCATTCTCAGGAAGAAAAATTGCTTGAATATTCACTTCTACAACTACGTTGCTCGATGTAATAAAAACGTCTTCTTGTCTTTCAACTATAGTGCCATATTTAAAATCTATACTTTTAGTTTTAGAGCTCATCCCACACGAGAAAAATGTCTGAGCGAACAATATCACTCCCAACAACATAAAATTCATCTTGGAAACCTGTAACGAGAAAAATATATGTAATTACTCTTTTTTTTTTTCAAATTTCTTATGTGAGCCAATGGTACTATTCTCTCATCCGTGGGTTGGGATACGTTTTGAACTCTAAACCTATTGGACGTTAATGTTTCCAAAATGTTAAATGGGCCTTCAAACTTAGGTGTTAGTTTATAATTGAGTCCTTTACGCACATTTATATGTATATATACGTTATCACCCACGGTATATGTTTTAGTTGGCTTCGCTATTTTATCATGATTCTTTTTCATTATGATTTGTGATTCTTCTAAATTCTTTCGAAGGATATCATATCGACTTTTGCTTGCATTTATACATTCTTTTAAAGGATTTGATAGATTAGTTATAGGCGTTAATACATGGAAAGGCGTTCTAACTGGGGTACCATACAATGCTTCATGCGGTGACATTTTAATTGATATATGATATGAATGATTCAGAGTACTCAGTGCCGCAGGTATTGCAATATCCCAGTTGGGGTCTGATCCCCCTAGTGTTACTCTTAATATATTTAAAACTTTTCTATTTGCTCTTTCCACTAGCCCATTCGACTCTGGGTGATATATCATGGTATTTATTTTCTTTATGCTAAGGAATTCACACAATGAGGTAAGAAAGTTATTATTAAATTCACCACCCGAGTCTGAGATTATCATGTGTGGAATTCCATGTTTACAAATGTAACACTCGTAAAACTTCCTAGCGCATTCAATCGCAGTTTTAGTTTTAAGCGCTATTAGTTCTGTATATCGAGGTAAAGCATCTATAATTACTAAGAGGTGCTTATTTCCTCTGTCTGACTCGTAAAATCCTGTTAACAAATCTAAATGTATTCTTTCAAAGGGTTGATTGGGCACGGGATAAGCCCCTAGGCTGACAGGTGTTTCTTATGCCCTTTGTTTTCCTGACATGTGCGACAATTAGCTATGTGTCTTTTTATATCTGTAAGCATCGTATGCCAATAAAACTATGATTTGGCTTTCTGTGACATTAATGAGAACCCTGGGTGTCCATGTAATGGATTTGAATGCAACCAATTCAGGACAGTGGAAATAAGTGAGATTGGTACTACTACCTGGTCGTTAGTTACATGTGGTGTATTGCGGGTTTTCCTTGTCACAGTCCTACACAGAATATTATCTTTGATTATATAATTCTGCTGCTTATACTTTATATATCCCTTTTCCTTATGATTGCCTTTCAAAGCATTTATATTTGTTTCTATTTTCTGATCTTTTCTTTGCTCAGTCTGTAATAATTCAGCGCTCCAGCCTAAATCTTCTTGTTCAGATATCGTTTTAACAATAGGCATGGATGTTGATATATCTGTTAATTCAGCTAAAGGCTCCATACAAGATGACACGGGGTTGCGTGATAATGCATTCGCAATGATATTTGCTTTCCCAGGTAAATACCCGATCCTTGCGCCAAAATCTTGAATGATCAAATGCCACCGAGTTCGTTTAGGGCTGTGGTTGAAGCCTTTAAAGAACTCGGTTAGTGGTTTATGGTCAGTCAGAACCTTAACGGGATAACCGTAAATTATGAACTTAAAATGCACTAGTGAATTAACATTAGCTAGCCCTTCCTTGTCTATTACTGCATACTTACTTTCGGAAGTTCTCAATTTTCAAGAATAAAAAGCTATCGGGAAAAATTGTTTATCATATTGCTGAAGCAATACCCCTCCTACTCCTAAGTCTGAGTCGTCTGTTGCAATGAAGAATTCCTTACCGAAGTCAGGAAATTTTAAGATAGGAGAACTACACAGTTCATCTTTCAAGGTATTAAACGCCTGTTGATGATGCTCAGACCATATGAAATCTACGCCCTTCTTCGTAAGATCAGTTAAAGGAGCGGCTATTATTGAATGGTTGCGTATAAAACGCCTGTAGTATCCACTACAACCCAGAAATTGCTGTATTCCCTTGACATTAGTAGGTATGGGAAAATTACGTATAGCCGACACCTTATCATGGACTACTTTAAGACCTTGGCTTGACACCATGAAACCCAAATATATTAATTCTGTTTTGAAAAATTCACACTTACAAATCTTTACCGTTAAGTTATGTTGTCTTAATCTCTGTAGTACTAGTTCTAACTTACGTAGATGTTCTTCTAAGGTGTTGGAAAAGATTACAAGATCGTCCATATAGGCATGCAATATATCCCCTAACAAGTCTCCAAACACTATGTTAATCATTCTTGTAAATGTTATAGGAGCACAACGTAAACCAAAAGGCATGCGTAAAAATTCATAATGTTCCCTAGCTGTGCTGAAGGCTGTGTATGGGATACTATCTTCTTCTAATGATATCTGGTGAAAGCCTTTAAGTAAGTCCAAACTGGTAAAACATTTATTCTGACCTAACAAAGACAAAATATCGTCAGTACGTGGCACTGGGAATCGATCAAGGATCGTCTCCTCGTTTAGACGATGGTAGTCTACGCAGATACGCCATGTTCGATCTTTTTTCGGTACAATTATTAATGGAAAATTATAAGGGCTGTTTGATTTCCTAATGACTCCTTCTTCTAGCATTTTACCTACTTCATCATTTATTTCATTCTGGAATTTCATAGGGAGTCTGTACGAGGGTACATAGATAATTTTCTGCTTGTCCTTTAACCTTATTTGATGCTCGATCACATCTGTTTTTCCTAAGGATCCATCCGTAACATCATGATATTTAGTTAAAAGTCCAAAAATTTTCTGCTGAATTTCTTCGTCTTGAATGTCTTTATTGATTTTATTTTTAATAGATTGCAAAAGGGATTCATCCGCAACTGATTGAGAGTGATTGATTTCAGCAACGGTAAGAATACGATGTTTATAAACTTCTACATCCAAGATATGTTGATTTTTGTGAATTACTAAAGTGTTATTTAAATAATTACAGACTTCAATATTACATTGTTGATGTGAGCCTAATGTATAAATAGCTTGTGTGACAGACAATCCGTTAGTTTTCAAAGTGTCGGAAAGGATTAATATTTCAGATCCCGGCAAAGTTTTCTTTACCCGCACAATTTTATTCGAAGTTACGTTCGGCTCGATAGATTGCGTGCAAGATGATATTACGGGTGAACGAGAATTCTGCTGGGTCGCGTATATTATTTCTTTATTAGTGAGACAAGTTATTGGTTCTTCAACGTACGTTACGGTTACATTTGTCGTCTCCTTTTTATCCAAAACTGATTTTAAGGTATTAAAAGACTTATAGAATTTCCCTTTGATATACACGCCGTGCTTGGCAGGGGCTAAGATAATGTTTTGATTTCCCATAGATGGGTATCCTATAATTACAGCTGGATACATATCAATGTCTTGTACAACAACAAATGTATCGGCAAACGTGCGTTTACCGACTTTGAATTGAACATGAGTTATGCCTATGACATTTAATTCATTATTTCCTATACCCGAGAGTCTAACTCCGGATTTTTCAATCGGAAAGTTCGAAAACAATAAATGATGTGTCCTCAAATCCATGATATTACGTGGACTACCAGAGTCAAAAAATAACGTAAAGGATTTGTGTTCTAAATTTACAGCATATAAGGTTGGTCGTAACTCATTTTGGCTTATTATCGTATGAATTCGTTGCAAATCTACGGGAGCATGCACTGTTTTACTTAATTCGGCCGTGTGTTTCATAGGAAAATCTATTGCCTCACAATTATCTGATAAAACATTAAATTGATTATTCAATACTATTGATGTTGACATGAATGACCTTGACCCGACATCACTCTCTTCCCCACTGGAGTTAACTATGTGGTATTTGCTTTGCTCTGCACATTCTGAAAATTAGTCTGACCTTGCGAGGTCTGGTTTGACGACCCAGGCTCAGCGATATTCGAAGAAGTGTTTGTTTGTTTCGGACTCTGAACTGCATTGACATTTGGTTGTTTCTTCTTATTGTTAAAATGAGGATTTTTCTTTTTATTTCCATATGGAACTGACTGTGGAATTGACTGTGTATTTCTGGGATTCTGTTGTGTCTTACGTGAGTAACATTGACTGTATGAATGAGTCAAACTATTATGGACAGAACAGAATTTCGTTCTGCAGTCCGCGATTAAGTGACCTTGACGTTTGCAATTATAACACGTCATTCCCGCTACTTGACTATTATTAACTACGTTCACTGTTTGTGGCTTTGTTTCATTCTTTGCAAAAACTTGAGTTAACACGGGATCGAGATCTGGACACTTAGCCATGTGTTTTTTTTTATCTGTTTAAATACATCCAATTCCGTACTTGCAGGCGTTAACTTTTTATCAAAACACCGAACTAAAGCTTCAGGCAACATAAGTGTCATGCAAGTTAAATACATTAATCGTAAAAAATCTTTCACGGAGATGTTATCTCTAGTAACCCAAGTGGAATTACCTAAAATATCCTGATATTCATTAAGCCTATCAGCTATGAGAGCTGCTCTCTCAATAACATTAAGCCGATTCATAGTGGCTTGATTAAGTGTATTTCTTAACGTTAATACTACATCCAAGGCTTCTTCACCCCCATAGACCGCGCGTAACCTAACTTTGAAATCATCCCAGGTAACTGCTTCTTGAAATGAAACACCTCTTAAATACGCACTCGCATCCCCCTTAGAAAAATCTATAAAACTTTTAGCTTCTTGTAATTGTACAAAAGGGTCTACGATTTGTTTGGCATTTAAATGGGCATCAACGGATGAAATCCATGACTCCACATTTTGAGGCAAGAACCCATTAACCCAACCCTGAAGAGAAAGGATTGCAGACCTGGCATTTACAAGCGTCCCAACCGGGAGAGGATTACTCTGTCCTACGCCACTAGGTCCAGGGGTGGGGCTCACAGGGGGCGTCATGACTGCTGTATTTCTTTTCCTATCTCTTCGACCCCTTGCAATTCTATCAAAATATCTATATGAATACAGACGTCCACTGCGTAAACGCATAAGCTCTGAATGACAAAGATTATAATAAAATTCCCCAAAACAATGCTACTAATCCCAAGACATTTCCCGAGAATTTCTGAAAGAAAAAGGAATTAGCACAAAGAGAGAAAAAATTCTAGATGAGAATTCGGAGTTGAACACAGTTTCCTTTAATGAAAGGAAAATAAAAGATTAACAAACCACTCACCCCAGTAATAATCGACTAACGACTCGTGATAACTACACTTCACTGCCCAAACTGAAATGAATTTGAAAAATTGTACTTAGCTTTTATATGGTTCTGTGTGATGTCGTCACATCCTCTCTCTCTCTTGATGTTTGTTAGCAATTTTTCGTCCGAGTTTCCGTTGAATGTAGTGCTTCCTGGATATGTTTTGTAAGCGTTGAACATCAGTCCTTGGGTTTCCTAGGATGTTGATTGAAGATCCAGTTCATCAGTTTGTATGTATAACATTCATCAAATGTTGTAGACTTCGATGGACTATGTTACTTAGTCAAAATTGTAGATTCATTAACGTTGATTTCTTGAAGATCTTTCTCTGGTTTTTAGAGCTTTATTTTTGATTTCTTGAAGATCTTCCTCTAATTCTTAGAGTATTATTATTAATTTCTTGAAGATCTTTCTCTGATTCTTAAAGTTTAAGCGCTGCCACCATTTATTAGTGTGCTACTGTTATTAACACACATTGAGTATGTGTTGTTTGAGATGTTGAGTCTTGAAATAAAGTTCATCATTGTAACTTTAAAATGGTAAAAACAACAGTGTTAAACATCTCCATCACAGGAGTGTAGCTGGTTTGGTCGGATGACCAATTCAGGTGAAGTATAGAAATGAACTGCCTAAATTATCAATAGAACAGATATCGTATGTTTAGTTGTCTCAGCATTTAAACACAATATGTAAACTTTACATTCGTCTCTCGGAAGACACCTGCATCCGGTGACGACACAATCTTTCACACGGTATGCATTTGTGTTGATGCTTCAGAAAAATGTTACATTGCCGAGGGATGCAAAATACATCCAGTTATGATTTTATCTGACTACAGCAAATCTCACGCTAGCATCTTCATCCACAATGACATATTACGTCATGTGTTTTACACATGTAATAATTAACTATTTCATTTATTACATTAGGAGAAGGTGGCAGGATTGCCACCACTTCCACACAAGGGTGAAACTTTGTTTCAGTATCGGCGCCATCCTAGGTGGCAGAAGAATATCTATTCTTAAACCTAGGGTCTGCCGAAGCAGGACTAGTCTTCTAGACCGCAGGGGAGAAGGTGACGGCATTATACTACCACTTCAAGTGCGGCCTAGGGAGGCTTAACCTCCTATGCCAACAGCTCTAAGCCGGCAGGGGAGTGACTACTCGCAGTGCAGCTTGGCCGCCGGCATAAAGACTGAATACTCTGAGGTTCTGTCGAAAACCCAAACCGGGATAATCACCGCAAGGGTGGGAAACAGAAAACACTACTCTAGTCAAGCCGGAGAGACTACACTATGGCACGGCCAAGATAGGGTTGTCGCCTATGGGAGCACTCAGAGGGAAGGAGGGATTACCCTCAAATATGCACAGGAGACAAGTATCTTGTTTATAAATAATTCTTGGAGATATACTATCTCCTGTTGAATTGATAAAACGATACACGAGGGTAAACAGGGATAATGTATGAAAGTATACTGAAGTGCCTAGGCTAGGTAACCAGCTCCGGCGAGATGACGGTTACCTTAATTCCCGAAACTCTAACGTATACGATTAAAACGTATGCTATTAAAACTGGGAATGTCGTTCTGCTGACTAAATAACACATGCATGACGAACGACAGCGC
>NC_090751.1:50544176-50551676 GCF_036898095.1 Palaemon carinicauda
CATATCTACACATTCTCTAACACTGCCTATCGTCAAGGCTGAACTTTAATCCCCCATCCACTTGCCATTCGGGAACTACCCCGGCCCTAGCAACCAGGAATCATATAAATACATGAAGAATACAGCTGCCGCCTGACAGATCTCACTTAACCTATTTAACCTCTGATTGTATTTAGGTTCACTCAGCAATGTTATACGTATTTCCACACTCACGCAAAATTACCACAACATTTTACATATACATTAAGCATCAACATAAGAACACACTGTTATCATCAAGTTTATTTAAAACACGTCAAAAGAAGAAATGAGGTCTGTTCAAACAACAACAGCAAAGAGAAAAAAAGATTCTACCTATCAACTCGAGGAATATCAGGTATGCAGGGGGTAAGGAGGAACACTTTCGAAAACTACCTCTTCAGGCAACACATGTATATGTGCCTGAAGATGTTCAGACACTGCGCCATTAATAATGCTCTGTATCACAACTGTGTTAGATTTAACCATCTTAACTCGGTACGGACCCAAATACGCTGGCTCCAGTTTGTGTTTTTTAGGTTGTAATCATTTCAAATACACACGATCGCCCACAAATACTTTTACCGGTGCGATTTTGAACCGACCATCATACTTTGAGCTGTGATTTTCATTAGCTCTTCTCAAAAACCTTTCAATGGTGTTCATCACTCTCCTTAATAGATTTAATAAATATGCACGGTATTGTTCAGTTGAATAATTTGGCAAATTTTTGCGAATTAAAGAGTACTGTATATGGTAACATAGGATCCTGTCCATACACTAAAAAGAAAGATATGTCCCTGAGCGAAGCATTATATGTTCCAAGCTAGCTCAGCTGTAGGAAGCATGGCGTGCCTATGAAGGGGGTCATCAGCCATAAAATAATGCAAAATTCGCACTACCTCCCTATTATGCGATTCCACTAAACCATTTGCTGAAGGCCTATATGAGGTCACTGAAAACTGTTCAATTTTCATCAAGTCCGTGACCTATTTCACCACCTTATTTATATACTCAAGACCATCATCACTTATCAAAATTTTCGGGCAACCAACCTAGTAATGAAAGAGCAAAGCGCCTGGGCTAATGAATTTGCCGATTTATCCAACATTGCGTAAGTATGACTGTACCGAGTAAATGCATTCACAAATACACATATATACTTATGTTGTGTTAAACCAGTATAGAAATGGTCCTACTACATCCATAAGCACTCTATAAAATTTAATAGGAATCACAGGCCACTTTCTGGCTTTCGGTACAGTGTTTTTATGTTCTTTGAAACAGTTACAAGCATGACAAACTTTTATGTAATTCTCTATAGATTTTTTCATTCCTAACCTAAAGAAGGATTCACGTGCTCTCCTTAATGTTCTATCAATCCCTAAATGCCCTGCATACGGACTTACATGTAAAATGTGGAAGTCTCGTTTGATTAAAGAGGGAGGAAAAACTACCCGTGTACAAAGTTCCCGTCCCCTCTTCTCGTAAACACAATATAAGATATAATTTTCTATAAAAAAACTCATTCAGAAATGACCGATTTGCCTTTAATCACTGCTCGTACTATTTCCATCCATTCCTCTTTTCTCTGTCCCTCACGGACTTCTTTTATGTCCCAACCTCTCAAGTCAATCAAACCTGCATCATCAGGGCATTCATTCTGGACACCCCTGGTCATGTCCTCGGCCACCCACATATATTCACCTTACCTGCTCAGATCTCTCTCTCTCTCTCTCTCTCTCTCTCTCTCTCTCTCTCTCTAATATCTGCAACTCTCTCCCTCTCTCTCTCTCTCTCTCCGCTACCATGTTCTGTTTGTTCCTCGGGAGGATTCACATCCCGTTCTCTATTTTCTCTATTTTGATGGGAGTCTTCAATATTTTGGTTACGTTCTTCATTCTTCTTTTGTGCCCTAGTTATTACTCCTATTACTGCACCTCTAGAGAGAGCATCAGCTACCTTGTTAACTTTACCTTCTATGTGGTGAAAACCCATCATATGAAACTCTAACAATCCCTCAATCCATCTGGTTTGTCGACAGGTGAAATCATTTTTATAATACTAATCACGTAAGGGGTGATGATCACTTTGTAACTCAATTGATTGACATAATAAAAAAAACGATTCCTCTTTAGAACCCAAATAATAGCCAAAGCCTCGCGATTGGATGTACTATAATTTTTGTCTGCCCCTTTTAACGCCCGGGAAGCAAAACAAATGGGTCGCTCTTTGCCTTTATCATCTCGTTGAGGAACTACGCCACCAATAGCTACACTACTTGCATCTGTTGTCACTAAAAATGGGCTATTAAATCATGAGTAATTCATTGCCAGTTAAGGCAACTTTCAAATTGTTAAAGGCCCTTTCTTCTTCCCCTCCCCAATTTATTACTTTTTGTTTCTTTAAAGCATCTAAGGGTCTCGCGATCTCTCCAAAATCTCTTATGAATTTACGGTAATACCCAGCGAGCCCTAGGAATTCAGCAACTTCTTTAGAGTTACGTTGCCTGGGGAAATCTCTAATAGCCGCTACTTTACTGGGGCAAGGAATGATACCTCCTGGGGTTATTATGTGACCTGAAAATTTAACCTATTTACAGAAAAATATGCAATTTGACAAATTTATCTTCATACCATTACGTAGCAATGCTTCCAAAACTTTACCAATTTTATTATTATGTTCTTCAGTCGTTTTCCTTGTAATTATGATATCGTCTAAGCAGACAGCAACATTGTGGTCAATTAAGGGAGGCAAAACCACCATCATTACTCCAGAGTAATGACTTTGAGCATTTTTAACACAAAAAGGAAGAAAATTAAACTGAATAGTTGATCGTTAGCTATAAAGGACGTTTTACATTTGCTGTCGTCCTGAATGGGTATTTGACAGTATCCAGATTTTAAATCAACAGCTGTAAAATATTTACTATCCTCTACTTTCACAAGTAATTCTTTGATCGAGGGCAATAGAAATGTATTATCCTTAGTGACAGCATTCAACTTCCTATAATCAACACACAATCTTACCGAGCCAACCTTTTTCCTAACAGCTACAATTGGAGAAGCCCAGGGGAAGTCGTTCCCCTCGAGTACCCCTTGTTCCTAATTTATTAATTTCCTTTTCTATCTCTTCCTGGAAATGAATGGGTACCTTATAAGCCCTTGACCTGGTCGACTCCACCTGCCCAGTTTCAATGCTAAAGGGAAATCGATCAATCCTCCCGGGTGGCTCATCTCCAATTGCAATTGCATCGGAATAATTATTGACAATGTCACTAACTACAGGTTGATAGTCTGACAGACATAGTTTTCATGCTTGCATAATCAAATTCTGAGTGTGTTCGTCTGTGCGGGCTTGAGTTGTGGCTCCCAACATCCCATTATGAGCAATTTCATATACCTCTAATTCACACAGAGAATCACTTCCTAATACAACTCTTTTATTTGACGAATTAACTATCGTTATATCAGCTTGGTTCTTTTTTATTTCTGCCAAGCCTTCTAATATCATATGGGCCCAATTGTCATGGGGTTTAAGAACGATCTTGGTTCCTTCCGCAAGAGGTCGATATAGGGTCACTGATATGCTCGTAAGTGTCTGGGGAGACAACGCTTCTCCTCTCTCAGGTATATCTGTTACCTTACTTTAATTTCTTTCCAAGTTCGCATATGCACTTACCCCCTCATGACTTTCTATCGGCAAAATGTACCCTCCTGCTTTTACTGTTATTGTATTTTTTCCTCCAAAAATGCATATTTCATTATTAAAGCTAAAATTAATTCCTAAAATAGCCTCGAATCCTGGAATTCCTAAGGTGAGCAAGACAAAAAAATCATGTGTAAACTTCACAGACCCCACCTTAAAGTTGACGATTGTTGAATGGTTTACGTGTACTTTATTTCCTCCTGGCGTGTCAAGAACGATGGATGCCACTGACTGTAGTGGGTTTGATGAGAATCTTGTTTTTAATCAGTGAAACGCTGGCTCCTGTGTCGATCAGCGCTTGAATGGATTTATCTGGCAGGTCAATCTCAACTGCTAACATTCCTAGACGGCCATTACGAGAAATTGGGCACGGGCCAATGACATCAGCTGCAATGCCGCTGCTCCCTAGTGTTGCGCGGGTGAGGTCGGGGGTACCGATGGAGGTCCGAGTGCCTGCTCTGTAATGTCTGTCGTCACTGCATCCTTGGCTACTGCTTGTGATGTCATGCTCAGGGGCATCAAACTCCCTCGTCTCACCCTTCCTCTGTTTTCTTTACCACGAATGTTGGGCGGGGGGAGATGTGCGTGTGCCCTAGCCCGCCCGCCCTCAACGGTTTTTGCTAAGCACTCTCAAGATAGATTACCATAGGCTTAACAAATGTAACAACGGAGGGATCATTGGGTGGGGCACTCTGCTCGTCGGTGCCCCTCTCCCCAACACTGCTAGCATCTGAAGACTTTGCTAACTCTGCGCTCTCCTCTACCCCTTTGGGGGTTGACTGCCTGTCATGGCTGCCACCTTCTCGGAATAGGGCCCATTATTCCCAGTCATTTTTCCTTCTGGCAAACTGTCTAAAATGTTTTGTATCCCACTCACTACATCTGCTAACAAGTGCTTGTCATCGAGCGAATAACCACATGAATATGGGTTTACTAACCTGCGAATATGTTTATGGGCAATTGCTTTGTTATCACCTGGGAGCAAACGAATTGCAATCCAGAAAAATGCGAGTTGCAAAACTATTTTGGGTTTATAATTTCCTCTCATGTCTCTCTTTCTCGCATCAGGCAAGGCATATTTCTCAATTAAACATCGTTTCATTTCAGTATAACTTCTTAAACTGTCTTGTGGCCAACACATTACCTCCATTGTCGGAGCATCTTTCAGCAATCTAATTACTTGAATAGCTTTTTCTCTTTCCGACCCCCCATATGTAGCTACTTCAGAGTCTCTCAAAAACACTTCAATCGATTGAAACCCTTTGTTAGGCCACAGATCATCAAAAGGCCAAACACTTGCCTGGAATTCTGGCAAACTTTCGAACTATGATTTGCGTATCTTCACTCGGCTGTGCATGTGTAATTTCACTTGTGTGCGTTTGAACTTCTTTTATGTACGTCGGATATGCTGTGGTTGCGCGCCGCTCCTTTTCTCGTTCATACAAAGAATCGGTTCATTAAATGTTCTAGGTTTTCTAACATAGTTTCCAATATCTGCATTATAATTTCCTGTCTATATTCTTCATTGAGAGTGCTATATCCCAATGCTCCTTCGTTCTTGTCTCCTGCAGCGGCAGCATCTGCTATGTTGGTCCTTGTGTATCTAGGCATCTTGAACTTTTTTTCACAGGCTCAAAGAACAACTTCACTCACGGCATAAACAGACGTATTTTTACACCTGACACCTATATGACTAATGTAGATGGATAATGAGACGTCAGAATATGGGTTTTCTTCATTTATTACAAAAGGCTCGTTCGTAAGTACATTGTATACAACTACCCTCTCAGGTGAGGGACTTGTCAAGTCGAGCGCCCACAATCAATTCATCTCCTGCGCTAACAAAATGCAATCTTGTACAAAAACATGATGAGATATAGGTTTTTGTAGAATTCTTATGATGAAAGACTTCATTTGCCTTGATGTACAACACACTCCTACATACATGAATTAGGATATATATATATATATATATATATATATATATATATATATATATATATATATATATATATATATATAGTATAAATAGGATGGAGAAAAGCCTGCGTAGCATTAAACATTTATTTTCCGAATTTTTGAGACTTTGGGTCTCATCATCAGGGCTGTAAAATATACAAAATATACAAATTAAAAAAGACGCAGTATTAATATAAATATAAGTAAAACAACGTAAAAGTTGAATATAATCATTTAAAAAATGAACTGAAAAAAATATATATATATATATATATATATATATATATATATATATATATATATATATATACACACATACACACACACACACACACACACATATATATATATATATATATATATATATATATATATATATATATATATATATATATATATATATATATATAAGATTTAAAAGTGAAGAATGCTCAAAGTACCTATCTTCATGGAGCTAAAAAACTGAGTGACGTCCGGTTTGGAAAGGAGGACGTCAACTATGCTATATATAGAATTGTGGAAGAAGTCTGACCATTTAATGGGGGCACAAGCTGTTTGATTACTAACGACTCCAAAACAGAGAGAAAATAGTCATTGGGCGCTTGGGGGACAATGTGAAAATCCTTATTTGAAAACGATGTTTTACATTTATTACAATATTCTCGCATATTGGAAAATTCTTTCGTTTTCAAAGTACATCCTGTACGGTGACTGACTCCGAGATGAGAATCAATTCTGACTTTGAGCAATCTTTTGGTGGCTCCCACGTATTTCCCGATCTTACATTTCGGGCAAGTAAAGCAATATACCACCAAAGACCGCATCAAAGTCGGAAGTTTATCTTTGTGGGAGAACAAAGAACCCAGAGTTTTAGGATTTTTTTTTTTTCTATTAACTTATGGTTCACAGCTGGAAAAGTTTTTTGAATTACTTTTTGTATTTGCACCTTAAATGTGTTAGACTGAATTAAAGGTATAGAGGCATATATTAATAATTTAGGCACGTTCGGTGCAAGTTGACGTGGCTGAAATTTATCATTTAAAAAGTTATTGACATATTTCACGAATAAGGCTGGAGGATACGAATTGTTTTTAAAAAACTGAAGTAAAAATTGGATTTCACTATGGAAGTTATGCCAGTTGGAAGATAACGTATAAGCACGGTGTAACAGCGTGGAAATACTATTTAATTTAAATATCTTGGAACAACTGCTATAATAGTTTGTACCTTGACCTGTGAACGTCTTTTTTCTTAAGACGCTTGTATTAAAACCATGTTCTGTCCTTGTAATTAAAACATCTAAAAAAGCAAGTTGGTTGTCTTGTTCATGCTCAATTGAGAAATTTATATTAGGATGTAGGCCATTGATATATTGCAAGAAGGCTTCAGCTGCTTCTCGGGACCTAAATAGAGCAATAGTGTCATCCACATATCGCTTATAAAAGAGAGGGCGATATGATAAGGGACACCCATCCAGCATCTGTTCCTCGATGCTTTTTTAATTTGTATATTTTATATATTTTACAACCCTGATGATGAGACCCAAAGTCTCGAAAATTCGGAAAATAAATGTATAATGCTACGCTGGCTTTTCTCCATCCTATTTATACTAAATCTACGGCGTTCCAGATGCCCCAACCTTCCTGCATATTTGAGGACTAAATTTGGGCAGCCGACTTTTCGTACCTATCGACATTTGGAGACTTCACTAAGAAGAGGTCTGAAGGCACAACTCGATTTGGATTTCCTTCAATACTCCATACTTAACAATATCACTCCCAACTTCGTCAAGTTTAAAGTCTACCGCACTACACT
>NC_090751.1:50571676-50604176 GCF_036898095.1 Palaemon carinicauda
TTACATATTTCTTTTTCCTGTTCCTGCTGACAGAACAGGCATACATTATTATGATGCAGGTTTGAAGTCTACGCACTTTTTCAATTTGACACGTTGTACATGATTAATTTCTCTGTGATATTTCCTAATGCGTATATTTGGAAATCTAAGCTAATATCTTCTATAATTATTACCTTTGTGACCACTAGGGTAAAAAAAGGGTGGTGGCTATACTTTCCCACCTGCTGCTGTATCCATTTAATCCTGAGTGATTTTCAATCTTTTTTGTCCCTAACCTCCTATAAGTGCTCCCAAACCAACAGTCAAGTCCCCTTAAAGTTGGCTTGTCCCTAACGTGCTGCAGCTCACAACTGTGCATCACAAGGCAGAAGCCTAATTTCTTGCCAGGATTGACAGTAGAAGGCTAACAATTACTGGGATTTCCGGACATCCAAGAATAGATCGACCCTATGGTAGTACTATCACCAAGAAGCAGCCACTGTTATTTTCAAGAATTCAAAAAAGCTCAAAAAATATGTCAGCCTCATGAGAAATTGAGCCTATTTCGCTAGGGGTTGGTCACAGGGAGTGGTCAGCTATTAAACGTTAGGAATGTGATTTGCATGGCACTAATAACACTATTTCATTCTTGCGTTCCCTGTCACCCTAGGATTCCTCTGTCCTGACCTTTCAAAACCGGTGAGCGAGTTCCTAGAGTTGTTTATAGGGGTTCTAAAGCCTCTGCTCTAATGCATGACGTAGCTATCAGCTCCTTATTGTCTTTGTGTGTATAGGCTAATCATGAATAGACATCGTATCTAAATATCACTTTTTTTTATTTTTTTTTTTTCTCAGTTTTTCCAATTTAAGACAGGAGATATTGAAAGTTGACAGTAAGGATTGAAGGGCTAAGAAAGAGAGAAAAAACGAATTATAAAAATGTATAGGACTTAATAGTGGTCCGGTCCTAGTCTGGATGCTCAGAGCTCGTCTTGGTGACAAGAGAGAGAGAGAGAGAGAGAGAGAGAGAGAGAGAGAGAGAGAGAGAGAGAGAGAGAGAGAGAGAGAGAGAGAGAGAGTTTTGAGCTTAGGTAGATTTACGGGTCCCAATGTTTTATCGTGATATATTCTATTTGTGTGTACAATAAAGTAAACCATTTCATATTATAAAACAAATTAATTTGCTATGTTGTACTGTATACTTTACACAGCAGTACATTACAGTACTAATTTACAAACAAATATTCCGGTATTATATACCGGCCAATCAGAAATGGATCGAATCAGATTTAGTTTAAAAACCTGAGTTACAGGAATTTATGTTAATGTTTTCTTTAACCTAGTATGTACTGTAAATTTTTTTTATTATACATTGGACTACATTGTCTTTTTTGTGTTCTGTGTAATGTATATATATATATATATATATATATATATATATATATATATATATATATATATATATATATATATATATATATATATATATATATATATATAAAGAGAGAGAGAGAGAGAGAGAGAGAGAGAGAGAGAGAGAGAGAGAGAGAGAGAGAGAGAGAGAGAGAGAGAGAGAGAGAGAGAGAGAGAGATGGTGGCGGGTGTCATGTGCCTCAAGTCATCTGATCAGCGTGATGAACTTAGAACAATAAAAACAGAAGCAGGCAGCCTCCTTTAGTCCAGCAAATAAAACAATCATCTGTGTTTTATTAAACACTACTCAAGCATTCACGAAGTATATGAACTTAGTCAAAAGTTTTTAGCATTGAATTTTCCACCTTTATTTACTACACTGTAGTAGCTACAAACACGTACTCCGTGTGTACAGCCATTTGTACCTTTCTCTATTGATAGTAATACATTACAGTATTATATATAATAAGGTGATAAAGTTAGCCAAACATTTGTAATAATCTGATATTGATTTTATATGAAAGGGGACTATTTGTTGACTGAAAGTCGTTACGTAGGCATTTGATCTAGGCTACACATAGACTACCCTAGGCCCAAATTCAACTCTAAGCGGTAATTGTACAGTACAATAACAATTCACTAATTTCAATCTACGAACGGCCTTTTGGTCCACGTTGTGTTAGTGGGTTCAGGAGTGGCTGTATAATAAAAAACTGTTCTGTTCTGAATCATGTGGCCATACCCTAGGCATGTATAAGACTTAGCATAGGAAAAGAAGTACTAAAGATGCCTTCATTTTAAAAAGTAGTTGTTGACTGAAAGCCGTAGGAATATGAGTTAGGCTACACATACTTTAAGCCCAGATTTCACTCAAAGCGGTACTTGTACGTTAATGATTCACGAATTTCAAGCTACGAACGGCTTTTCCGTTCTCATTGTGTTAGTAGGTTTCGGAGTATAACACTTAGCAGTCACAAAATGCAAAAGGTCATATGCACATCGGTACTATAGATATCTTCATTTTAAGAAAATTACTTGTTGACTGGAAGTCGTAGGCATTTGAGTTAGGCTACGAATACCATAGGCCCAAATTTAACCTTGGGGTGGGGGGGGGTGTACTTGTATGATAACGATTCCCGAATTTCAAGTTATGAACGGCCTCACGGTCCCTATTGTTAGTGGGTTGAGGAGTTTCTGTATGATAAAAAAAATGCTGTATTCTAAATCCAGTAGTTGTCAACTTCCCTCAAGGCTAAGAATTTTTTGATATATGGAAATTTTAATACCTTTTGTGATGGAACGACGAACTAATTGGGCATCGAGGAGTTTTTGCTTTTATAACACTTAGCAGTCTCAAAAGGCACAAGGTCATAGGCGCATGGATACTAAAGATACTTTCATTTGGAAAGCATAGGCCCTTTTACACTGAAATATATTAGTGAGTAACTTAAAATCATGATTGACTGCATATCACCAAGATTTACAGTGAAAGTTCAAGTTGCTCTTACCGTAGTAGAAAAAAAGATAAACTTTTCATTCCAAAATCTACTATAGACAATTATTTTTATAGATGGCTCTGGATACGAGCACGGTTGAGATAGATACAAGGCTAGATAATTAGGGTTTAACTGTTATAAGTAGAATTATCCGTAAAGATGAAAACTTGTGGTGTATTTATAATAATGGCCATCCTATTTGTAACTCTATGAGAAGCTTGTATAGTATAAAAGCTGTCCAGAATGTTCTAAATACCTCGGGTAAGTACTTACCAGATGGATACAGAAGGGTTTTGAAAACCATCTTGAATGTCCTAAATTTATAAGTCGAACGAGCTCTATACCAAGCCACGCAGTTTCTCACTTCCATAGTTCCTAGAATTCTACTTTTTCTTCTTCTTCTTCTATGTTAGTAGATCTGGATCAATCTTTGGAGCTAATGTACTCCCCTGTAAATATGATGCAAAATGAAACATTGGATCTAATCAATGCAGTTGACCAAATTTTATTGTTTGTCTATTAGTAATTGCTAACTCCATCACCGAATAGGATAAATCATATTTTTACTCCACAACATGAGGCTGATTACCTGGTAATCAAATAATATCCATGCTCCCCCTCCATCGATATTGTTTTTTTGGGGCTCAGGCCATGTCATCCTGATGGATGTTCCTTCATTAGTAGCTTCCTAGGTATATTTGACTACAGTGATATATCCCAGAGAATTTACCAAAGGTATCCAGAATTCTAACTCCTGGACAGAATATCCCTTAGAATTTTAAAAGGGATATCGCGTAATATCAGATGACGTATTCTTGACACGTCTCATGGCTATCTACACCCCCAATAGCCCTTTCGCTTCGAGGGGAAAGAGTGGCAAGAATAAGGAGAGTCGTTAAAGAGACAACGCTCTCGACACTCTTACTTTACTGTAAGTAGTGCGCTGAATCACCACCGCCAGGCGCCACCAAGCCATTTTTTCTCTTGTAGCTTCGTTGACCGGTGTTATCGCGTGTTATCTCTCGCTATTTTGGAGTTATTTGTCGCTATGATGTCTTCACCAGCCTCATCAGCTTCTGGAAAGTTAAGTAATATCTTTGAATTGTGTAAATGTAAGCTCTTGCCAGTTTTACTCTTCGATTGAGATCGTAATTAACGTAACAAGAGCTGTTGCCAGCCGGATGGTGTCATGAACACGGTCATTCTTCCTGTACATCTAGTCAGCCAGAACGACTTTCCTGGAATTATTTGCTTTAATAACTTTAGCTATTTAGTATTTTAGCTAGGGATTTTTATATTGTCATTGTTGTCGTGGATTTGGCTATTTATGTTCGAGCCTCACGAGTGCTAGGCTTCCTAGCCTAGGCACCTACACACTATATGCATGATATAATCTTCCTGGTAAAGTTTTATTGAAGCTTAGGCAATTTTTTATACAATTAAGATATTACTGCATAAATTTTCCTCTTCCAAGATAGTATACAAGAGAGTTTCGGTGAACGATTCTCTATGCTCCTAGACTTACTAGCCTAGGGGCTTTAGTATACTTTCATAAATGTCCCCAATTGCTCTTGTATTGTCTTCTAAGGTGAGGTTGATGCCTCCTATACCTTCTAAGACGATACCCATCTCTTAGCGAGATTTAACCCTGGATAGGTACGGTGGGTCGTTTGCGACCCCGAGCGTCAAAAAAAAACAGGTTTTTCTCACGTGACTCACCCCTGTGACTGAATTTGTGGGTGATCGACCTGCAGGAGGTGTCTCCCCTACACGCTCTAGTAGTGTCCAGATGTGCATTGCTGTAGCTGTACTCCTTCCCCGATTTCTGAGACGCGTCGGGGTCGTTCGCGTCCGAGTTTACCCTTCTGAGGTAGTTTGCATAATTATCAAAGTTATTACGTATTATGAAATTGTCGTAGAATGGTGCAACTTGTATAGGTTATCAGTTGTGGAAAGTCTTGGTGGATTGTTTGGCTACCATGTGCATGTTTTTTTTTTTAGTTAAAATGTCGTTCATCACCACGAGGACCATTTTACCGCGAGTGCCCCTTTTTAATTTTTTTTTCATTTTTTTGCCAAGTCATTTTTCCGTAAGATATTGCCAAATAGTGTCGTAAAACTTTTGCTTGTTTAGTGTTGGAAAGTGTGTCTAGATGATCTGGCTACCCATGCATGACTTTGTTTTTGTCAGATACGACGTAGTTATTGGTATATTGGGTATTTAACTGCGGTTACCAATTTCTGTTTTTTTTCAATATTTGTAAAAATTACTACGTAGTAAGGAATTGCCGTATATTATTCATTCTTTTTTCATGTTTATGTGTTAGAAAGTGTGCCTTGATGGTTGGGCTAACACGTGCATGTCTTTTTTTTTATCTGAGATGTCGTATATTAGAATGTCGGGCATTTTACCGCGAGTGTCCCTTTTTAATTTTTTTTAATTTTTTTGCCAAGTCATTTTTCCGTAAGATATTGCGAAATAGTGTCGTAAAACTTTTGCTTTTTTAATGTTGGAAAGTGTGTCTAGATGATCTGGCTACCCATGCGTGATTTTGTTTTTGTCAGATACGACGTAGTTATTGGTATATTGGGTATTTAACTGCGGTTGCCAATTTCTGTTTTTTTTTTCAATATTTGTAAAAATTTACTACGTAGTAAGGAATTGCCGTATATTATTGATTTTTTTTTCATGTTTATGTGTTAGAAAGTGTGCCTTGATGGTTGGGCTAACACGTGCATGTCTTTTTTTTTTATCTGAGATGCCGTATATTAGAATGTTGGGCATTTTTCCGCGAGTGCCCCTTTTTATTTGTTTTGCATTTTTTTGCTTAGTCATGTTACCGTAAGGAATTGGCAAGTAGTGTCGCAATACTTATATTTTTATAGTGTTGGAAAGTGTTTCTAGATGATCTGGCTACCCATGCCTATTTTTTTTTTTAGCCAGATATGGCGTATATATAAGAATGTGTTCGATTTTCCTGTGATTGCCATTTTTTCGTTTTTTCCCATTTCTTTCAAAATTACTACGTACTAAGGAACTATCACAGAGTAATATTTCATTTATATGTTTATTTGTCGGAAAATATGCCTTGATGGTTTGCCTAGCACGTGGCTGAAATTTTTTTTTTCTGAAATGCCGTATATTAGAATGGCCATTTTTCCACGAGTGCCCCTTTTTATTTGTTTTGCATTTTTTTGCTTAGTCATGTTACCGTAAGGAATTGGCAAGTAGTGTCGCAAAACTTATATTTTTATAGTGTTGGAAAGTGTTTCTAGATGATCTGGCTACCCATGCCTATCTTTTTTTTAGCCAGATATGGCGTATATATAGGTATGTGTTCGATTTTCCGGTGATTGCCATTTTTTCGTTTTTTCCCAATTCTTTCAAAATTACTACGTACTAAGGAACTATCACAGAGTAATGATTCCTCTAGATGTTTATTTGTCGGAAAATTTTGTTTACTTTTTTTTTGATTGAATATCATCAAATTTTTTTAGCTAAAATATTGTTTTACATTTTTTTTTTCGATTTTATTTCCCTTCAAAAAAAAATTTTTGGGTCAGAATTTTAATTTTATAGTCGTACAATAATCGACAATTATCCAGCAACCCACCATACAATTTTTATGCATATCCAATAATAATTAGATTAGTAAATAACACCTTGAAATTGACATACCCTTCCTACATTTCAAGTGGCAGATTAGGGAGTCTGAGTCAGTGTGGTTGGCGGCCATTTTGTGGACATATCCGAAGCGTAAGCTGCCCTATCTATATATATTCTTGTTCCCTATAGAATTTGTGATATTTTGGTATATTTTTACCTGCATAAATATCATATTATATATTAAATATATGTATTTTTTACGAAATTTCCAAGTACTCAAAAAATTACCTTTAGATATGGCCCCTGATATAAATGTAATTTACAAAATAATGAAGATTTTTTTACATATTTCTATTTTAGGATAACATATGTTTATTCCCTAAAAAAATTAGCCACTTCCTATTTCATTTGGGTACCCAAAAAAATTCATGAAATTTGGACAATTTTTTTTTGGCCAAAAAAAGTTACCCTTTTTTTCTCATTTCAGATTTTCACCTCCATGGGTCTGACTTCATCCAAAATACATCAAGATGTGTCCTAAACATTCAAGAATCAATTCCTAAAAGGATTTGTGTATATATGTATAAACTTTTTTTTTATGAATTTTTATGTCAGGTCTTTTTTTTTTTCTACTTAATTTTTTAAAATATTTATAATAAATAGTTTTTCTGCAGATGAGTAGTATTTATCTTTACAGTTGTTTTAAGCATTCATTGAAGTTTTTTTTTGGCAAAAGAAAAAAGGAGGTTACTGCAAAAACTGATTTTTCAAGAATTTTTTTTGGCGTCGGGGTCGTTCGCGTCCGAGTATACCCTTAAAGGGGTGTCCGAGGACCGTACCTATCCAGGGTTAAGAGCAATTCTCCTTCCCTCTGAAAAGCCTAGGCTACCCTCAGTTAGCTTTGCTGTAAACTGAGTTCTGGCAAAGTTTACTTGGGTGTTTCGTTTCTTTCTCTTAACCACTGAGTCTGTTTTTGAGTTAGAACGGGACATCAGAGTAAAGTCTGTGTTAGGCATCTTACTGTCTTGGTGAAATGATTTTCCCAAGTAAGGTTAAGTTGTCTATACAGGAGGCTAGGACTCCCTAGACCATACGTGGAGGTATTTGTTTTACAATTCCTCCTTCCTCGGTCTAGTAGACAGTCCTGTTCTAGTGATCTTAGACCGAAGAAATTATTTCTTCATTGTCTAAGATTCCTGGTACGAGATTCTGTTCTCTTGCGAGATTGTGTCCTATGGCCGCTTTTTCACTTGTCTAACCCAACCGGGGGAAATGATTTCCCCTACTTGAGGTTACCTTATGAGATCAGAATCATTTAAGTTGGGTAATGCCTTCAGGTATTACCTTACTTATAGGAATTTCCCCCCTTTCCCGCTGTCTCTTTTGTGTTGGATGAGCTATAACCCTCCCTGGCCGTCATTCTATATTTGACCGTAAGGGTAATCTATAGAACTGTCCTGAGGTTCCCTGTCTGCTGCCAGCCGGGCCGGCAGGTACCCTCATAATCATTAGAGTGTTCTTCAGTCCTCCCTTGGACTGCCTTTCATAGCCCATATGGATGGAATATGGTTGGGTGGAAGCCCAAATATAATTCCCCCTTCCACTTGAACCCTCATTCAGGATGTAGGCCGGCAAGGCTGAGCCTTTGCCTTCCTCCAGCCTCTCTCTTTTTCTCTACCTTTCCTTATACTGGGCCGGCCGCCGGCAGCTTATAGCTGTCGGCGGCCATGTTGGTTGTCTGCCGGCCGGCAGTTACTCTTCCGCCACTTGCTGGGGGTGTCGCTGAGCGATAACCCAATGACATTAAACATACTATGATCAGTAGCCGGCAACTAGGTTGTCGGCCGGCAGTCGGCCACCCAAAGTATAGATCTGAAGACAGTAACTGCCTTAAATAGCCCAGAATAGGCCCGGCATGTGCTGGCAGGCCCGGCATATGCCGGCAGTCCCGGCAGGTCTGGCGGCATACCGCCGCTAGTCAGTGCTGTAGCCCAAAAAGTTTTTTCCAAACTACAAGGTGCTTCATGGGCAGCTTATTGTGAGACCATCACATATAAGAGAATGATCCTCTCTACCACTTAATGGTTATTAACCATTAATTTACCCCAAATATTGAACCTGGGACATTGTGTTAAGAAGACACTTTATATCAAAGGATATTTTCTTCCCATACAAAATTCATTAAGAATTTATTGTTCAATATTGGAGGAGGTCATAGCAATGGGCTGGACAGGAAACACAAGTAGGTGTCTTTCCTATCTTCTAGCTTACTCTATCCAAGCTAATATTTAAAGAAAAAAAAGTTTATGCGGAAATCTGAGAATTTCACAGAATACTTATATGCTTTCTTTCTTTACAGGAGGAGCATCCCGAGAGCGGGAACAGTTTTTGCATGGTCCATAGTAAGAACTTCTACAGCCATGACGTGTGCAGGGCCCATGCTCGCTGCGCAGTTACCCAGGGGGCTCTCAAATACTGGGACCCACAGGTATGTACCGTTTGTGACAAACTGGTAAAAGAGGCTTTTGATGATTAAAAGTCTACTGAGTCAAGGGATGCAGCAAGGGACACGCTGCAAAAATGGGTCAGGGGTTTTCAGAAGAACGCCTCTGGCCCATACCTTCCTAATGAGAGGATAAGGGACTGTCTTTTCCTTAGGGCATCTGCGGATGCAATCATTCCCCAGGCTCAACCCGAGATTCCCCTAGTACAGATTCCGATGGAATCTGTTGTTTCGCACGCCTTGAAGGGCATCCATTTAGATGACAACATGTCGGTTGTCTCAGAGGAGACTGAGAACAAATTCCTACTGGAAGAACTGGAGCAGGAGGATGACGTACGTCCTGAGGGTGAAGTCGATAAGACCGAAACGATTTCAGTACCTTCAGCCACGGTGACCGAACCGGTACCTTCGACTTTATATACTGCACCCCAGCTAGATTCCATCACGAGTACGTTGCACTCACTGCTGTCTATGGTGCAGGACATTAAGAAGAAATCGTCCGAGAAAGAAGCTTCTCTTCGGACGGAAATGCATCAGTTGGTTGCAACACGTTTAGCCCCGAAGAAGCTAAATGTCAAGGATTTCCCCACTTTCTCTGACGTTAACCCTTGGAGATATGCAGAGCATAAGCCAATGTCGGGGGAGGGGGGGGCGCGGGGAAGATCTTCCTCTCAGAGAAACTGGGCACTATCCCAGTAGACGAAATTGAGTTTTGGCCCAGCAAAGGGGCCTACCCGGACTGCTATGTCCGTCTAAGGACGGAACCTGCATCCAAGGAGGAAACAGAGCCGAAGGAGACGATTGTCCTCGAACTCTCTAAGGCTCAGGCCTTATATACAACCACCTTGAAAGAGAGGGCCTTTACTAGTTCCAAGGAGCCGGCTCTCAGCAAAAAGCACCCATCCTTTATTGTTGACCCCAAACGTGCCTTCCCCTTTATGGACAAAGGGTTTAAGGCAGCCTCAAAGGCAATTGAAGCAGGGAAACCTTGCCCTACACTGGAGGAATGTAGACCCTTTTCCCTTGCTTTTCCATCAGATGATAAGGACTAGAAGGATGTTCATAACACCTTCAAAATTGGGAACCTGGATGCAGACATTGCTGGACGACAGTTCGGCGAAAACATCCCGAAGCTGTCAGAGTCTCTCCTGCGCAGGGAACAAGAGACTAAAGAACATCTTGCTGCTTCCATGTCAAAGCAGACTGGCTTAGAAACTATGGCAAGCATCCCAGACACCCCAGATATGTACATGGTCTTCGCCTAATCTCATTTGGTGACAGTCACCAAGGACTTGAACAACTTTATCAAAGCCCGAAGGACTTGTAGAGTGTTCGTGTTTGCCTCGGATGCGGTGAGACACGAACCAAGGAAGCTTATAGCCTCCAATATCTGGGGAAAAGATCTCTTCCCAAGCGAAGTGGCCAAAGAGGTCGTGGACAAAGCCACTACGGAGAACAGGAATCTCCTCTCCAAGTGGGGATTGTCGTCAAAAAGAAAATCTTCCGCTGACGAGGGTCCCCAGCCAAAGAATAAATCAAAACGACCGAGAGTGCCCTCTCGACTTAGAAAACAGCAACAGCTTCCCGTGGTCACGGTGCCCCAGACGGTGGCACATCCAACCACCACCTTCCCACTGGTGCCCCAAACGCTGGCGACCCAATCGCCGGTGTTCACCCCAGTTTTTGAAAGCCAATCGACGACTTTTAGGCCAAATTCTCGAGGTTCCTTTTGAGGGTCCTCTAGACGCCCCTTCAGAGGTAGGGCTAAAAAAGGTGGACGTGGCCAAGGAGGCAAGTCCTCCAACCAGCACTCCAAGTGAGATGCTACAGGTAGGAGGGAGACTTCTCCTCTTCCGGGATCGTTGGACCTTCGATCCCTGGGCCCACAGCCTAATCAAGAACGGACTAGGGTGGAGCTGGAGCTCAACTCCACCAAACTTTCCTCAATTCTTCCAGCACTCAACCCCCACTCTGGAAGAATATGTTCAGGAACTCCTGAACAAAAAAGTTATACGGAAGAAAAAGTCCAACAGATTCCATGGAAGGCTATTTTGTGTTCCGAAGAAGGATTCAGAAAAGCTCAGAGTCATTCTGGATTTATCACCACTCAACAAGTTCATAGTGAACCACAAATTCAGAATGCTGACGCTTCAACACATAAGGACCCTTTTGCCCAAACGGGCATACACAGTCTCCATAGACATGACGGATGCGTACTGGCATGTTCCAATCAACAGTCAAGTTTCCCCTACCTAGGATTCAAACTACAGAAAAGAAAGTACGTTTTCAGAGCCATGCCCTTCGGTCTAAACATAGCCCCAAGGGTATTCACCAAGCTTGCGAATGCAGTCATTCATCAACTCCGCTTAAAGGGGATCCAGATAGTAGCCTACCTGGACGACTGGCTGGTGGGGGCAGCATCCGAGGAAGAGTGCAGGCAAGCCTCCAAGCAAGTGATCCAGTTCCTGGAACACTCAGGATTCAAGATCAACTTGGAAAAGTATCGTCTATCTCCAGCTCAAAAGTTCCAGTGGCTGGGCGTCCACTGGGATTTACAGTCACACTGCCTTTCCATTCCATCAAAGAAGAGGAAAGAGATAGCAGGATCTGTAAAGAGACTTCTTCAATCCGACAGGATATCAAGAAGGCAACAGGAGAGAGTGTTGGGGTCCCTCCAGTTTGCCTCAGTGACAGATCCAATATTGAAAGCTCAATTAAAAGATTCATCAGGAGTTTGGAGAAACTACGCATCAAACGCTTGAAGAGATCTACAAAGACCGATTCCAAATCGTCTGCGATCACTACTCAAACCATGGTTGGAAGCCAAGAACCTGAAGAGCAAGGCACCTCTAAAACCACCACCGGCAGTCACCGTTCACACGGATGCCTCAAAAGAGGGGTGGGGAGGTCACTCTCATCATCGGAGAGTCCAGGGAACCTGGTCTCCCCTCTTCAAGACCTTCCACATCAATTTTCTGGAAGCCATGGCAGTTCTTCTGTCTCTAAAGAAACTGGAACTTCGCTGCTCAATCCACATCCGTCTGGTTCTAGACAGCGAAGTTGTAATGAGATGCCTAAATCGACAAGGCTCGAGATCGCTTCACATAAATCAAGTTATACTGGCCATCCTCCGTCTAGCGAAGAAGAAGAGATGGCACTTGTCAGCAGTCCACCTTCAAGGGTTCCGCAATGTGACAGCAGACGCTCTATCCAGGGTCAACCCGATAGAGTCAGAATGGACCCTAGACGCATAATCATTCTCCTTCATATTAAGCAAAATCCCAGGACTGCAGATAGATCTCTTCGCAACAAGCAACAACAAGAAGCTACCCCGGTATGTAGCCCCGTACGAGGATCCTCTAGTGGAAGCGACAGATTGGAACAGGTGGTCCAAGATATACCTGTTCCCACCAACCAACCTTCTGCTGAAAGTCCTCGACAAACTGAGATCCTTTCGAGGGATAGCAGCAATAGTGGCCCACAAGTGGACCAACAGTGCTTGGTTACCTTTGATAACGGAACTACGCCTGAAGCTGATCCCGTTGCCGGACCCAGTTCTGACTCAGCAAGTGCAGAAATTGACTGTCTCAGCTTCATCAGAGAAAACCCAGAACCTTCATCTCCTGATTTTCTCGCCCTAGCAGTTAAGAAACGGTTCGGGATTTCTAGGGACAGTATTAACTTCTTAGAAGAATACAAGTCAAAGTCAACAAGAAGACAATATGAGTCTTCCTGGAAGAAATGGGTGGCCTTTATTAAGGCGAAGAAACCTAAGGAGATTTCTACGGATTTTGGCTTGTCCTTCTTCGTCCATCTTCATGAAAAAGGTTTAGCAGCCAACATGATTACTACATGTAAATCTGCCCTAGCCAGACCAATACTACATGCCTTCCAGGTAGACTTTTCTAATGAAATCTTCTACAAGATTCTATAAGCCTGCGCTAAACTTCGGCCCGCAGCTCCTCCAAAGCCCATTTCATGGTCTTTGGATAAGGTTCTTCACTTAGCATCAACTCTGAAAAATGAGGATTGCTCGCTGAAAGACTTGACTCAAAAGGTGATATTCTTATTTGCACTAGCCTCAGGAGCCAGAGTTAGCGAAATAGTGGCCCTCTCGAGGGATGATGGCCACATTCAGTGCACAGACTCCGAAGAACTGAACCTCTTTCCGGACCCGACGTTTCTCGCCAAGAACGAGCTGCCCACTAAGAGATGGGGTCCCTGGAGAATCTGTCCTCTGAAGGAAGAAGCATCCCTCTGACCAGTAGAATGCCTAAATGTCTATCTTCGTAGAAATTCAGACTTTAAGAGAGGTCAGCTTTTCAGGGGAGAGACGTCTGGTTCAACATTATCCTTGAAACAGTTAAGGGCAAAAATCACCTATTTTATATGCAGAGGGGATCCAGACAGTACACCCGCAGGTCATGATCCGAGAAAAGTTGCCTCCTCTCTGAATATCTTTCAGACGATGTCGTTAGAAAGCCTTCGTGCTTATACTGGATGGAAGTCATCCAGAGTTTTCTTCAAACACTATGCGAAGCAATTACAGGAAATAAAATTTCATGTGGTGGCGGCAGGCAGTGTTATAAAACCTGCCGCTTGATTACTGCGAAGAACAGTGCACTAATTGGGGCTTTTAGTGAAGGGTGTACATGATAGACTCGTAAGACATATCATTTTGAGTATTGTGTTTAGTGATAACACTATAGACTGTTCTCTATACACAGGTGACATTAAGCATAATAGACTGACACCAGTGCCAGGCATACTTATATGCACAGTGTTCCTAGTAACAACAGAATACATAGTGAGATTTTATATTTCCCTTAGAATGGCTAATGTTTTCCTTTTCAGGTGAAACTTATTTTAATTCTGTTATGACTATTTATGCTTTTATGCAGAATCGCTCTGCATAAGATGTAATTGAATACATCCATGATTTCTATTTTTGTAATAAACAATAGAAGGAATCTTTGCATCTCTTTCACCTCAAACATTCTAGATTAAGAATAAAGTCAGAGCATCTTTGATTCTTTTAATATTTAAGAAAAAATTGGGGAACTATGGTTAAGACTGTTCCAAGCAAACAGGTTAGAACTGATTGTACTAAACTCTTTAATTTACTGAACTAAGGTTTCCTACGCGTATATAAACCTGTCTGTCTCTTTTCAGCCAGACTTGCGAAGTATCAGTAACCTATACAGAGATATCCCATCTAAGTACAAACTATATTTTATGCATATGATGACAATAATATACAAACTATTTGCTAGATTGTTCCTTGAACTGACAATCCTCGGGTTTTTTCCTAGAGTCTACCCAGACTCTTCCCTGTAGGGGGCAGGAAGAGCTGACATAGTTAATGATCCGTTAATTGATGTATAACGGAAACATCAAGTGTCTCTAGGTCTAGAAAACCAAATAGGAAATATTTATCTCGAGATAACGGCACTATTGAAAATCCACAGATACATTAATGCTCTGGTAATCTTCCATCAGGACGACATGGCCTGAGCCCAAAAAAACTGATTTTGAAGCGAAGCGAAAAATCTATTTTTGGGTGAGGTAGCCATGTCGTCCTGATGGACACACCCTCTTTTTGACAAAAGTATAATGAATCCCTCCCTATGGTACTGTATATGCAACACCTACAAAGCTATAAAGAATGGCTTGGTGGCGCCTGGCGGTGGTGATTTGGCGCACTATTTACAGTACAGTAGGAGTGTCGAGAGCGTTGTATCTTTAATGACTCTCCTTATTCTTGCCACTCTTTCCCCTCGAAGCGAAAGGGCTATTGGGGTTGTAGATAGCCATGAGACGTGTCAAGAATACGTCCTCTGATATTACGCGATATCCCTTTTAAAATTTTAAGGGATATTCGCTCCAGGAGTTAGAATTCTGGATACCTTTGGTAAATTCTCTGGGAGATATCACTGTAGTCAAATATACCTAGGAAGCTACTAATGAAGGAACTTCCATCAGGACGACATGGCTACCTCACCCAAAAATAGTTTTTTCGCTTCGCTTCAAAATCCGTTTATTGTGCAAATGTCTCACAAACCTTTCAAAAAAAATATACTTATAAAAACGTTTACAGTAATTATATTTAAAACAACATCTTGTGGTTTCTCTATTGTTTCAAATATCGTTGCATTAAATGTAGTCTCTTTACAAAAGAACATTTATGTGGTTTAGAAATTAAATTTATTCCTTGTTCCTCTGTTGGATAGTTAACTTTACAGATGCTTATAATGTGTTTAGTAAATTAGTTTTGGCCTGAAATGATATAAAAGCGGCTTGCATTCTCTCCTGTACACCCTTTTCTTCATGTTTTCTAAATAGTACAATTTTATTTGAATCCTGTTAATTTTACTTCTAGATCCTTTCATTGCAGATTACATTTCTTTTACATTATCATTACATGTTATATGTTCTCCATTACATTGCATGCGCTACATAGAGGTGAATTTGTCATCTTGAAATCTAATATATCTGCATTTACTCTCACATGTCCAATTTTCAAATTTCCCATTAACGTTTCTGATTTTCCCTTCCTACAATAAGCTGTGTCCCAATCTTCTATAATAGGCTTACACCTACTTGATTTTATAAAATTCCATTCCATTTGCCAGGTTTCCATCATTTCTCTCTTTAATAATGTTTTCTTCTCTGTCATTGACGAGGAAATGTTGATAGTAGAGTGGTTGTTTAGCCCTTGTTCAGTAGTTGCGTGTGCCAATTCGTTCCCCAGGATTCCTTGTGGCTTGGAATTATATTTGCTATTCATTTCGATTAGCATCTCCTGTATATTGTTCAATAGTGCTTGAATCTTTTTTTATATCCTTGTTGTTTATCATGGATATGGCTAACACGAATACGTGAATATCACCCTATCTTTACACATGTAATTGCCCCCTGACCATTTCAGAGCTTTATATATAGCAAACAATGCAGAACTTAGAATTCATGTTCTTGGGTTTAATCTAAAACTTCAATAAAAGCCAAGGCGGGGAATAACATAAGCAGTTACAAAGGACCAATCTTCTCTACTATTTTTTTTTTTTTTTTTTGATACATCCGTATATGTGTGTAAGTAGTTAGGATACTTTTCCTCTTTCATTCTACAGAACTCTTGAATAAATTTAGTAGTAGGGTACTCCTGGTCAATTAGGTTGATACGAAAATACCAATATAATGCCAAAAGGCTACAACAGAGAATGCCCTTTCTTCCCGTTGCATCCTTAACTTAACTTTACACCCAATCATGATCTCTTGTGCCCTTATTATATATATATATTTTTTTTTTAAGTAACTATTCTTCATTCCTGTTATTCCTCCAGTAACCCCTTTTCCTAATCTCTCCGGTGTCACTTACACTACCTTTTCTCTAACCTGTTATATTTATTAATAACTGATACAACTGATATGTTGGATTCTTGTTATAATTTCTATTAACTTTTCCTGATATTCTTGTAATTCGTTAGGGCGTATAAGGAGTTTATAGCCTTTCACCTACTTATCCAACCTGATGAACCTGCACTGAGGGCTTCTTAAATCCTTAAAGTTTTGTGCAATATACAGCCACAATTTGGAAAGGTAACTAAAATTGAATCTCACAATACTGCTTAAGACCTACTATACAATTACAAGAGATTCAGATATCTCAAGTCAAGCTTAATTCTTTCTAGGGTAGGTTCATCAACATGGATGAATAGGATAAAGGCCATAAACTCCGTATACACCCTGATGAAATATAACAATATCATAAAATATTAATGAAAGATATAACACGAATCCAGCATATCAATTCTATCAAGTATTGAAAAAATTAACAGGTTATAAAAAAGGTAGAATAAGGGACACCGGAGAGACTAAGAAAGGGAGTTACTGGAGCGATAAGAGGGGGTCAAGAGAGTGGGAGGGAAGGAGGGGAGGGCCAGGGAGTGTAGGCATTAAAATTGCTTTACCTATTTACTCGGTTCACTTGTCTTAGGCTTTATTGGGACAAGAGTAAACACCTTAATTAAGGAGATTTGAAAATTCATTATAGTATTAAAAATTAGAGGGAGGTCTATAGAGTGCTGTGTCAAAGTATCATATTGAGCAAGTAATTAATATGAAAGATATTAGAGAAATTCAAAGTAGAGTTCCATCCTCTCCCGTCTAGTCTTTTATCTTTTAGACCTTCCTGGCTGGTTGGGTAATTCTTACTTAACTGTTTTAATTTACATAGCAAAGCAATATATTTTATTGCATTTCTTATTCTTACTCACGTCATATTACTTTTAACTTGTAGTGATACAATGGGTGATGTGATTTTAGCTCCAAGTTCTATTCGTTAAGCAATATTTTGTATATATTTTTTTATTTTTTTATATGACTTCTAACTGCTGACAAATATACTTCAATTCCATATTGAATTTTGCTTAAAAATGTAAGCCTTGCAGAACATCAACAAAGTTTTCCTATATGTTCCCCAGGTGTTGGAGGAAACCACCTTCAATAAATGTGCTGTGTCCAAGTGAGGCCTGGACTATCCCATACTAATCCTAGATATTCGTACTCATGTGCATTCAATTGTATTGATGTCAATTTTGGTTTTGGGTAAGATACCTATATTCATATTTGCAAAATACATTATCTTTGTCTTACCTGTATCAATTCTTAGCCCTCATTTCAGGGTCAATTCATAAAACCTTTCAATTGTATCCTGAATTTCCAGACAACCTATCTCAATTGTATCTGCCCTCACATAACAGCAAGTGTCATCTGCAATTTCCGAACATTAGACTGGTTCTACTTTGGTATGCCACTCATGTTGAATAGTGTAGGACATAGGACTGAACATTGATGAACACCTGATCTAAGTTTTCTATAGTTAAAATATTTATTTTTTTACATTTAATACATATTCCTTATCTTTCAAAAAACATTCATGCTATGCTAGCAGTCTCCCTGTGGCCATCCGTGGCGGTTTATATAACAATTAATCCAAGAAAACAACTACTGTAACTCTATATTTTATCAACGAAACACTTACCTCGTGCTCCAGCCTAACTAACTCATATGTTGTACTTGTAATTTTTCTGACTCGAATCTGTTTTTGTTTTTTTTCGTTGTTCGTTATTTTCCAACACCTAGTATAGGTGTTTGCCATTAATTGGTCAAGGCAAGATAATAATGCAAATGGTCAGTAGGATTCTGGTGGTTCCTCGGGTTTTTCAGATTTTTTATACCTGCATGATGTAATCATGATTATTTTCTTAATTGCATATTTTATTTGTAACATCATATATAGAAAATGTATATTAAACAAATTACGAATAGTACTAGAAACACTATAAGTTAGAGTGGAAGGTAATGGTGTTTTGTTGGACATTTTAGGAGGTGGGGGCCAGCTGCTGGCCGTCATTTCTCTGTGTGTGCTGGCAGGTGTTGGTTAGCCTCCCAGCCAGGTGTGCAAATGTAGGCTGATTTTTGTTTATCTATTTAAAGAAGTGTACATCCAGAGTGTACTGGCAGAGGTGTATGCCAAGCACTAAACTGGTTAAACTTGTGTGGGAGTTGGATATGGAGTGCCTAGGTGTAAGTTGCTGTATTGACCATGCCACTTGTTCTTATATTCCTGAGAGATTTGGAAATGTTATGGTTAGATATGCTGTACTTTTCATATTTTGTAATGGAGTTAGTATTATTGCTGTGTTATGTGTACAAGACTCTGTGTGCATATTATGTTTGATTTTAAGAATGTTTCTGTGTTGTATTGTATATTTCATTAGGATTAAATTTAGGTCCATCTATTTAACGGTTTGCTTTTTTGTTTTAACTTGGTAACTTGTTTACAGGCTGAATGTTACTCAATAAAGTATTCATGTGGCACTTGGTGACTTTGTATCAACCCGATCCAAAATATTTTGCACCTGCTACCTATGGTCATAGGAACTTTGACTGGATATTCTGCCCGCCCCTGCCAGTCAAGATGGATCGAGCCAAGGCAGTCCGTACATCAGAGAGGAGATTAACCTAGCCCTCCAATTATTCAATGAGAGTATGAAGCGAAACGACTTGACAGAGTTTTTGAAGCCTGCCTTTGATGAGGACTGTGACGCCTATAAGAGGTTAGAAAATGCTAATGATGATTTTATTTTGTGCATTGATGGGTCTCATGAGGATTATGTTACCCTATTAGCATTGGCTGAAAATCATATAACTGAAGTGTAAAGAATGAAATGTAAGGCACATTATCTAATACTTGCGAAAATAGAGAGTGAATAGGATAAGCAATAATCAGACAACACAAGGTTTCTAATTACGAAGCTTAAAACTCCTGGATTTGATAGACAAATGAAACTGTACCCCACCTTTAGAATAGATTTTGACAGATTAATGATTAAGAACTATATGGAGGATCCATATGTCACTAAGCATTGTTTGCTAGGCAAAGCCTTGAAAGTGGTATATCGGGTTAATGATGATGTCCATAAGATAATGGCCAGACTTGATGAAAAATTTGGAAATGTAAAAAAAGGTAGTGGACTCTGTTTTGTGCGAGATAAGGGCCCTTAAGCCTAAGGCAGAAGGCAACAACAGAAAAAAATTGTGGAATTCATAAATACTGTGGAGAGGGGATGGCTTGATATGTGTAAGTTAGATCTTAAATCAGAAATAAACAGCACTACTATAATTAGCTTAGTAGAAAAGCTCTTACCCTCAACATTGAAAAGGGAATGGGTTTAAAAACCTAATGTTTCTAGAATTTCTAGAACAAAATAAAGAAAAGTAATAGAGTATGTGCAGGAAGGAGTGAGGTCAAATACAACCATTGATAGGGTAACAGTGCACAGTGTGACTCATGAGAATCCTTGTTATTCATATAACTTGAATGAAGCAATTGAGCAGGTAAGGGAAAAACAAGAGTCACAACAACGACAATTAAATTAATATATTGTTAACTTGAATCAAATTGTTTCAAAATTATCCAGTTAAGCTAGGAGTAGACCTAATGTGTCAACTAAAATTAAATGAACTATTTGTTTCAGAGTGCAGCTTCCCATAGTATTTTGGATTGTTCATGGTTTCAGAACTTGGATAATAAATCTAACTATGAGCTGCTAAAAAACAATCGAGTGTGCTTCATCTGTTTACAAAAGGAATATGTCAGTGGTGACAGTTTGAACAGAGTTATGTCGTGTCACAGATCAAAATAATGAAGTATATGACAGATCTCGCCACCTTATTCTCCATTCTTTATTTGTAAAAAATAATATTTTACCCGTCGAGTACAGGGATCAACTAACTTATTATTGAGGGAGGAAGTATTGTTGATGATTGGACATATGCAGAGTAAAGGGCAAAATGTAGGAACATTGTGGGATCCAGGTTCAAATTCAACCATGATTTTGCATTAGATGGCAAACAAGTTGGATTTGAGAGGAAAAGATGTATGTCTCATAGTAACTAAAGTTGAGAATATCACTGAGCTGTTTGACAGTAAAGATTATAAGGTTCCAATTACTGATTTAACTATTGAAGCTTGTTGCATCAACGAAAATAAATATGACATTGCAGAAGTGGATATCAGATTTATAGCTAGATTATTTGGTATAAAGGAGTGGAAAATGGGTTAGCCAACAAGCAAGATAGATATGTTAATTGGCGCTATTCACAGTAGATTAATACCTCAAGTGGTTAGAATCATTGATAACTTACAGCTAATGCAGAACAAAAATGGAAGGTGTGTAAAAGGTTTACATCCAGTTATGAATAGGAATATAAGTAGCAAGAGTTTCTTAACAGTGAATATTAGCCATATGACCGTAGCTACTGAGGTCAATGACATCATACCACGATACAGTGAGAACCCCTCAAAACTGTTGGAAGATGTTTTTCAGTGGAAAATTTTGGAACTTCATATATACCTTGATGTAGTGGATGTAAATGTGTGAGGTTTTCATTGAATGGAGAACATAGCTTGAAGGATGAAATGGAACTAAGCAGATAGAGGAAAGACTTGATTATGATTCAATAAATGGGTATTGGATTGAGAGCTATCCATGAATCAAGGATTCTAATAAGTTCCCTAACAATGTTTCCCTTGCATATGGAAAACTAAAATTTACTGAACGTAGGTCAATAAAACTGGGAAATGATTATTCACATAAATATATTGATCAGATTTTAGTTAGGGTTCATAGGGTAGTTGCTAGAAAATTTAAATTTATGAGATAAATAATTATAATGGTCCCATTCACTCCTTACCCCACCATGAAATCCACAAGCTAGACTGCTTCTACCCCACTGAGAATTGTGCTTAACTTTTCTTTCTTCTACCTTGGTCACATGCATAGGGCTGTGGTGTGCTAAACAGCATGATTGCTATACTGATACGTTTTAGGCAGCATTTTGTGGCCATAGTAGCATGTATTAAGAAAATTTACAACTTAGTATGTATTTCAGAACTTGATCAACATACTCATATGTTTTTGAGGTGGGACTTAAAGACTGACAGGGAGCCAGATCCCTATGTGCTTACTACTTTGACCTTTGGTGATAGACCTACTAGCATAATAGCAATGATAGTCTTACATAAAACCACCGAGATTGATGAATCCTTTCCCCTAACTGCAGAGACGATCAATGGCAACCTGTATTTTGATGATATATTGTCAAGTGTATCAACGGTTAAAAGTGTTAAGAGAAGTATTGTAGATGCTGATGTACTATTATCTAGGGAAAGATTTCAGATCAAGCAGTGGGTTATGTCACGTGAGAGTATAGAAGATAACTTTCTTAATATCTCGAAAAGTGATGAAGAAAAGCTTCTGGGGTTGAACTGGAATACTAAGGAGGACCTGTTTTTCTATGTGATAGAGATCTGTTTTCTAATAAGGTAAAAAAAATATTCGAATGGAGCCTCCCATAAACAAATCAGAAATCGAGGATAAACTCCCGACTACGTTAACTCGAAGGATGGTACTCGGTCAAACTGCTTCTGTGTATGATCCCCTGGGCTTCATTTTGACATTCACCTTGAGAGCGAAGTTGCTTATGCGCAATTTACAGACCACTGACAGTGAAAATGAGCAAAGATTAGATTGACATGAAGCACTGCCACGGTTTATGTATGAAGGATGTAGAAAGTTATTTAAAGAAATGTATGAGTTGCAAACATTGACATTCCATAAATGTGTGATGCCTAAACATGCTGTCAGTAAGCTAGATCTAGTAATTTTTGCAGAAGCAAGTAAGTCAGCTTATGGAACTGGTGTGCAATTGAGGTGGGCAGAGAAGGAGGGACTCTTTGTGAGTAAACTCTTAATGGAAAAGAATAGGATTGCCCTTACTTGACAGCTCACTACCCTGCGGTTAAAGTTGTGTAGGGCTGTGGTGGCCTGCTGGTTGAGGACTATGATTGAGAAGGAAATAGATATTGAACTTGATTCAATCATATATATTATTGATTCATCTATTATCAGAGCATAAATCTTTAATAGGTAAAGCAGTTTTAATATTTTTGTCGTTACTATAGTAGCAGAAATTAAAACTAAATCAAAATCTTTTAAATGGTTTTGGATATCCTCAGAAAATAATCCAGCAGACTTAACTACAAGGCCTACAAAACCTATGCTTCTGGATTCTAACCCTTCATGGCAGAATGGACCCCAAATTAGGTGTTTACCTATTAATGAATGCCCCATAAGTCAGTCAAATGATCTCGAACTACAAGCTTTTGCTCTAGTCAAAATTGTAAATGATCTATGTAGGGATAATACTCACAGATTTACTTTCTTCCATACACCTATCCAACTTATAATCCTCAGTTATCTCTAAAATATCATCACATGTCAATCTTTCTTTTGTCCACCTCATCTTCTCCTTACGTTTCAAATTAATAAACTCAGCAACATTCTCAGGTACAGTAGCCAAAAACTACTTCATTAATTCCTTATTCTCATTTATGCCTTCATCCCCATACTTCTTCCTAGCTAACGTTTCCAACCTACATACCTTATTGATATTGCTTCTCCTACATTTAGCTGTGCTTCATCAAAATCATTCTTACGCTTATACCTAACACTCCCTTTCATACGTTTTACCTGTACAATTATTCTCTTTTTCACACTTTCATAATCAACATCCCCTACACTCATCATCACACCATACATCTTCAACAAAAACCCTGTCAAATATTCTCCTAACTCCCTATCCCAAACTCTCTCACTACCACCATACTTAGCCTGACAGAACCTTTCATACTCCCTAAAAAAAATTATACATATTGCTACTATGTTCATTAAACCTGTCACACCTAGGTACCTCTCTCATAACCACTGTCTTACAAACTTCGACTTCATTCTCACTACTTTCTTCACTGCCTAATCCCTTCGTGTTTCCTTCTTCCTCATTCGAATTAAAGAATCCAATTCAACACTTAAATTCCCATCCTTAACCATTCCCTTCTTACCCTTTTTCTTACTTACCACTTTCACCTATTCATGATCTTCCTCACTCTCATCCTGACCTTTCTTTTTTTCCCTCTCCACATTACGTTTACATCTTTTCTTTTCCCTCTCCACATTACTTTTACCTTTCTTCTCACTCTTCCTATCACATTTCTGTTCATCTTTACTATGCCTAATTCCCTTATCTTTAATCTCACTATCACTCCCTTCTCCATTACCACTTACCTTAGCCTTCGCTTTCACTATCACCCAATTACCCAAAGCAGAAACCACTCTTCCGACTGCACCTTCACCCATGAAAGTTTTCATCATTCCCATTACTTGCCCCATCATAGTTTCTATTCGTTTCTCTATTCGTTCCCCTTTCTATCACATCCTTATCTCAACACCCTCTTCCACTCTCTCCACAGTTCCCTGAAGTTCCCTCAGTTTCATTTGCATCTCCTCATTCTCACAACTCGCCTCTTAATCTCATGCAACAATTTCTTTTTCTCTATGGACAACTTCTCCTGACGCTCTTTAACCAACCACAATTCGTCCCTTAATACGTTTAGTTGTTCTTCCATTTTCATCAACCTTAAATCTAATTTTCAATCCTAATTTTTTCCTTTGTCAAACAGTCCAGCTTCCAATCCCACCTCAGCAGTCCCTGTTTGGTTGGCAAAATAATGTGGCAGGATATACACATAAGCATAAGAACCCCCACACCCTTGATCACTCTAACAGACAATAGCCTCCTCAACACAAACTTTCCCCTTACTTTATCTTTACTATGCCTAATTCCCTTATCTTTAATCTCACTATCACTCCCTTCTCCATTACCACTTACCTTAGCCTTCGCTTTCACTATCACCCAATTACCCAAAGCAGAAACCACTCTTCCGACTGCACCTTCACCCATGAAAGTTTTCATCATTCCCATTACTTGCCCCATCATAGTTTCTATTCGTTTCTCTATTCGTTCCCCTTTCTATCACATCCTTATCTCAACACCCTCTTCCACTCTCTCCACAGTTCCCTGAAGTTCCCTCAGTTTCATTTGCATCTCCTCATTCTCACAACTCGCCTCTTAATCTCATGCAACAATTTCTTTTTCTCTATGGACAACTTCTCCTGACGCTCTTTAACCAACCACAATTCGTCCCTTAATACGTTTAGTTGTTCTTCCATTTTCATCAACCTTAAATCTAATTTTCAATCCTAATTTTTTCCTTTGTCAAACAGTCCAGCTTCCAATCCCACCTCAGCAGTCCCTGTTTGGTTGGCAAAATAATGTGGCAGGATATACACATAAGCATAAGAACCCCCACACCCTTGATCACTCTAACAGACAATAGCCTCCTCAACACAAACTTTCCCCTTACATTATCATAAACTGGACTCTTAGACTGAAGAGAAACAAAAACAAAACATAACCTTAAAACTATATTGCTTACAAACTAAAAATAAATCATAAACCACGCTAATCACACTTCAACTATCTCTTACAAACTAACCCTAATAATAAACTTAATACTAAACCACAGACAAAAAAAAAAATCCGCAGTAGATCTCAATATGTAAAATATCTAAAACAGTCCGTTTGCGGACACGGAAACTATCAGAAAAACAAAAAAAAAAAACACTTAAATATTTTTGCGAGTAGACAGTATCGTCCACACGAGGTCCCACAGTCTTTCACAGCCCAATGCCAGCTCTGTGGCAACCTGACCACTTCCTGGTAATCAGCCACACACTTTCAATTAATTAAGGCAGTGAATGTCATCATCATCCAAAGTGCATTCCAAATCATTTCCGTTTACCGCAACCCTCGTCAACTTCCTTCTATGTATTTCAAAGTATAATCTAATCCAAGTCCTTAACCAGTTCACATCGTCAATACCTACATCAATCACAGTTGGAGAGAGTAGCTACAAAGGTCTTCCACAACAATGGTAAGATAAGAGAGGAAGTAAGGTTCTGCAAATAAAAAAAAAAACCCTTACGAACACTACTAGCTAACTAAACTATAGCACTATAACCAAAGATAAATAACAAACTGTCTATCATTCAGAATCACACTTAGTAAAGATAAATAAAATGTACTTACTTTAGAAATAAACAAACACTTCCACAGTGGTAAAAATATATAATAATAGTAGTCCAGCATTTACACAAGTGCCTCTTGCTACAGTCAAATTGAAATAAGCATTTGCCCAAGACATGCACCACTGTCATAACCAGGCTAGAAACATAAACAATCTCAGTTATACCAAGTCTTTCTCACAACAAACAATCGATACACTAACTATCTTTCGCTCGCTGACACAAACACTCTCTCTCTCTCTCTCTCTCTCTCTCTCTCTCTCTCTCTCTCTCTCTCTCTCTCTCTCTCTCTCTCTCTCTCTCTCTCTGGATTTGGCAAACAACAACAAAAGAATTGCAAGAAATAAATCAATCCTCCACAATAGTAGTTACAGTAAGCTTTTGGGCAGTTAGGTTGATGTCATTTAAATATGTCTTTTTTAGCTCTTCATGCAGATGATTTGAAAGTAGCAGAGGCTATATGGGAACGGGGGAGGGGGGTTGTACAGAAGACTACGTCTGAAAAATTGGAAAAGAGGTATGAGACACTTGGAGCTGTGATGAATGAGGAAGGTTGAAAGATGATTGGGAAATGAGTGCAATCGTATTGCTACCTGTGAGACACTCAATCACCAGATTGTATGAGATAGATCATTCTGGTGTACAGGTAACCTTAGCCAAATTGAAATCAAAGTTTTGGGTGCCTCAAGCCAGGAAACTTATAAAATCTGTGAAGGCTCGGTGTGTCATTTGTCGTAAATTGGCTAAGAAGACTGAAAAGCAATGCATGGGTCAGTGTCCATCTGAGAGACTTCAACCTGCCCCACCCCTTTTTCATACAAATATTGTTTTTTTTGGGTCTATTTATTGTGAAAGACACAGTCAAGAAGAGAACTAGGAAAAAAGGTTTATGGGATAATCTTTAATTGTATGGTGAGTAGAGCTGTGTACTTAGATATATAAGAAGGTTATAATACAGAGAACTTTTTAATGACATTACGTAGAAATGTTTCCATAAGAGGATCTCCAAAGCGTAGGCATTCTGATAGGGGTACACAGTTAGCAGCAGCTGACAAAGGATTGTAACCCATGACAAGGAACTGAGATTTGATACAGATTTCACAGTTTGGTAGCGTTTTTGGAATGGGTTGGACATTCAACAAGTCTGCAGATGTTCCATGGGAGAATGGATGCAGTGGATCTCTGATGAAGTTTATAAAGAGATGTATTATGATGTCTGTCGGTAGTAATGTTCTTTCATGGAGTGAGCTCCAGACTTGTATGATTCAGATTGCTTATTTAATAAATAGCCCTCCAATTGAACTCAATCCCAGTTACGGCATTTATCTTTGCCCTAATAAGTTGATCTTAGGTCATTCAGGTGTCAGACTCCTAAGTGGATTATGGGACTAAAGTAATAATTCAAGGTAAAATTTTGAGTTCATGCAGGTGATAGTGAATTCATTTTGGAAGAGATGACATCAAGACTATTTTTCTTCACTGATAGTTAGGCAAAAATGGAATACTCAGCATGAAAATCTTGGACCAGGTTATATTATACTTATAGCTGTACCTAGAAGTGATGGTCAGGTATGATACGTAACCTTGCGGTATAAAGTACATAAAGCAGGTTGACAGTACAAAGGTCAAACTAATATGTTAACTAAACGGTCCGCTCATAAAACTGATAGTTTTACTTCCTGTTGAAGAGGGGTAGTGAATGATGTTGAGTGATTGTGGGGTTGAGTGTATGATTTAATCATAATTTTTCATAATTGCATATTTTGTTTGTAACAATATATATATATATATATATATATATATATATATATATATATATATATACATTATATATATATATATATATATATATATATATATATATATATATATATATATATATATACATTATATATATATATATATATATATATATATATATATATATATATATATATATATATATATATATAGAAAATGAATGTTAACACAGATTACAAATAACAGTAGAAGCATTATAAGCTATTACGCTCGATGATGGTGTTTTGTTGGGTATTGTAGGAGGTAGAGGCTAGCTGCCGGCTGTCATTTCTCTGTGTCTGCTGACAGGTGTCGATAAGCCTCCCAGCCAGGTGTGCAAATGTACGCTGATTTTTTTTTTAATTTATTTAAAGATGTGTACATCCAGAGTGTACTGGAAGAGGTGTATGCCCAGTACTACACCGGTTAAGTGTGTGTGGGAATTGGATATGGAGCACAAAGGTGTATGTTACTTTATGGATCATGCCGCATTTTCTTATATTCATGATGGATTTGGAAATATAGTTGGATATGCTGTACTTTTCGTGTTTTGTAATGGAGTTAGTATTATTGCTGGGTTATGTGTACATGTGTACAAGACTCTGTTTACATTTTATATTTTAATTTACGAATATTGCTTTGTTATAGTGCATATTTTATCAGGATTACATTTTGGTTCCATCAGTTTAACACTTCGGGGGTTTGTTTTAACTTGGTAACTTATATGCAAGCTGAATATCACTCAATAAAGTATTCATGGGGCACTTGGTGACTTTGTATCTCCCTGATCCATAAAGTACCAGATAAATCATATTCTGTTTCCATATCTTAGGATAACTTATAACTCTTCATTTTTTATTAATAAGACCTATTACTTGATGGCACTTCCCTTTTGACATATTCTTAATGATTGGTTTTGAATTATGTCTAAACCTACTGCACTTTTCCTATGGTAACTCTTTGATGCACTCTTCTAGCCCAGCCATTGAGAATAATTTGTTGTAAACCTGAATTTAATTATAGTGTTTTGCCATTTTAACCCATTCAATCATTTCCCTTCTCTGACTATAAAACAAGTGATACACATAAATCTTCCCTAAAGGCTTCCTCTTGCTATTCTAATAGCCTTTTGCATCGAATAAAAAATCAATTTGTTCGCCCTATTAGTTAGTGGGTGGTGATCTCTAACTGGAATTCCCTTAATTCTATTAATTGTTTTCCAAGCATTCTTTCTAAGATGTATTCATATTCATTTTACCGGTCTAATTATCCTAAGGCACTCTTTTTGTAACTTTATTACATATCTTTATAATTTTTTCTTTTTAGGAAGTTGATTTTATTACAAGTGGTTCGGTGTTTGGTAAACAACTTTCTCGCTCGTCGCCTCTCTGCCACTGCCTTACTTAATTTCTCGTTCCACCAAGGCTTGTTATATTCGTTACTTACCTTTTCACTAGTTTGCCTAATATTTTTCTTCACTAGATCTGCTTATTCTATTGCTGAAGTCTTGCATTTCACCATCCAGTTCCAATGTATTTGCCATTTCTATTGCATCATTATCATTATTCCACTTTTGCCTGTTAACATCTTCGAACACCCAACTCTTTTTTTTTTTCCATATCCCAGTTTGTTCCGTTTCATAGTCACTATATGTAAAAATTGGTGCGTGATCGCTACCGGTGTCAGCTAACTCTTTCATATTAAGATAATTCTCTATTGTGGATGAACTGAAACATGAATCTATAGTTCAAAATTCCCCTGTAATAGGATTTAGGCTCCTACAAGGAGTGATGAGTATTAATATTCACTACAATTATATAATTTCTCCCAATTTTCACTATATAATAAGCAAATTCTTCTTTAGTCAGCCTGTCACTTACGTTATACGTATGTATTATATGACATTACCTCTCTTGAGTTTGACCTTGATTTCTTGAATTTCCATGTTACCATTTGGGTATTCTGTTGTGTTTCTGTTATGTATTATTGTAATAATGTACTGCATTACCTCAAATGTTACGTGTATTGAGCGCAACGTTGCATCATATTGCATTGATAAAACATGTTATACATTATACATAACTGAAATCATATATTTTGATATTAGGGTTCAAGCATTTATTAATTACCTCAAAGATAGGATGTGATTCTTTTTACTTTTCTACTGCAGTAGGATTTAATTCATTTGAGAGCGATGCTCTTATGTTTGTTATGAGGTTTTGGTTTTTGAGATTGTTTACGAGATGCTGGACGCTCAGTTGGGAGTTGGAAGTTAGAAGCCCAGAGTCACAGAGCAATGTAATCACAAATACATTAAATGTATTCAAATAAGAAGTTTGTCTCTGATGATAACCCATCCAACCCAGGAAACAAGTCGGCTACGAGGCTGGGATCTAATATCATCATCTAAATACTGTATTATTATTTCCAGGTGAGTAATATGCTGAAATCAATATTCATCCAACACAAAACTGGTGACTACCTGATAACGAATGCACGCAGAGATCATAGAGAAGCAGAAGAAAAAGCCCAATGAGGAGTCCCCATGCAGCCGACCAGAAGAATTTCATCAAACACAAGCAAACAAAATAAGAAAACAATGTGAATTTTAAAGTTGGGTAAGATACAGAAAAGGTAGGAAGTTACAAGGTGACTTTAGAACAGTAGCCTAACCTAATCCAGGTAAGAATTCAGAATGCCTTTGATATTGAACATCCTGAACGATTTAGCATCACAGCTGAACCCAATTCTGTTGTAACACGATGGCAACAGTGGTGTGAGGAATTTCAGATTTATTTAGAAGCATTGGGGAATATGATGGATGCCCAAAAGAAGACATTATTACTTCATACAGCAGGTAGAGAAGTTCGGGAAGTGTTTAAGACATTGCAGCCTACAGATGACACAAGTGAAGCTGCAATTAAGTTTCCCACTACATAACAAACGCCGCATTTAATCAGGATCATTACAATCCCCATTCTTTGACGCACTCTCTCTTTCCTTAAAACTCTAAAGTTTATAAACCTCATCTCCAGGTCTCCTTTCAAAGACGTTTCACATACACAGCAAACATGTGGTTTAATGCTGTATAACGTCAGTTTTAGCTCCGATATATTGTTACGATCCCCCCTCACATTCCATTGGATTGTAGATGATTTTGGCGTAATAATACCCTTTTTTATTTGCTAAATGTTTTTTTTTTTTCCTCTCTCTCTCTCTTAAGCTTAAATCCTTCCTGAGATTTTCTAATTCCCCGTCGTTAACAGTTATACCAAACGTTACTAGCATTTCCCTTTTAATATTTTCATCCATTAATATTGAATAACTATCAGAAGTTTCCTTTTTGACCAGAATTCTTTTTACAACACAGATGAATCTGCATAATTTTACTATATCTTTCGAGTCCATTTATATGATATGGTGATATTGTTTAAACCTTCTTTTTCAGATCTTCATTCCCTTTTAGTAACTCCTTCACTTTTTTCTTTTAATTACTATCCTCAGACTCAATAGGATATTTTCTTAATTACATGTATGTGCTTTCTTCAATTGAAGTTTTCCATTTTTGCTATAGAATCATTTTTATCCAAGATTATCAGTGAAAGAGTTACTAAAAGGAAATGAAGATCTCATAAAAAAGGTTTGTACAATATCACCAACGTTGTCATATATGTATGGGACTATTAAAACTCATAAGCTAAATTATCCAGGTAGGCCAATAATTAGCTTTGTAGGTTCAGCAGCATATGAATTATACAAGAATCTTGTAAATATCTTCAACCCTTTAGTTGGCACCATCTGAGATTCAAATGAAAAAACAAATAAAGAATTGAATAACAAATTGAATGATGTACGCTACAGATTAACAATACCTGTAGGCTTGTCAGTTTTGATGTAGTATCACTATTCAGTAGAGTACCTATTGATGACGTGTTGAAATTTTCATCTGAAACTTTAGATATTAGGCAATTTAATTTACCATTTTCCAAAAATACATTAATAGAATTAATTAAACTATGTATAAGTGATTACAAACTTGGATTCAGTGGGAAACTTTATGCCCAAACGTTTGGTATGGCTATGGGAAACCCTTTGTCCCCAGTACTCAGTAATCTATATATCATTTTTTTTTTGGAAGTAGAATGTTGAATAACATTATACCTAAGAATGTAAAATAGTTTCGTTATATTGCTGACATAATATATGTGTAGCCAGGAGATGAAAATCTATATTTTTTTTTCTCTCAGGGAATACCTTAGTACCGTCAATAAATTTCCCTATGGAACTGAAGAATAATTGTACCATACCTTTTTTGGACTGTCGTATACACAGGTGTAACAATAGACTTAAATTTGATTTGGTGTATATAGAAAACCAACGAATATCTCAGCATTACTACCTAAATCAAAGAAACAAAGTTAAGAAATCTGTATTTACTTCTATGTTTTATGAGCATTTCGAATCTGTAGCCCTGACTATATTGATGATGAAATAAATGAGATTAGAGCAATAGCTAAGAAATTGATGTACCCTAAGGAATTGAAGTACCCTGAAATTGCCTTAGATGATGCACAAAAAAAAAAAAAAAAAAAAATTATCTAATGATAACAAGAAGAACTAAAACACACAAAATTTACTTGTACTGCCTTAAAGTAATTCTTTTTAAGAAATTCCCTAACTGTTGAAAAATTTCAATGTAAATGTAGCATTTAAGGGTGCCAATACAATAAAAACAGCCTAACTTCAGAATTCTCCTGACATTACCAAGGGATGTGTATAACGTATTCCATGTAGCCTAATTCATGTGAAAAATTCTATATTGGTCAAACTGGTGTAAAGCCCTAGACAAGAGAATTGAACAACATTAGAAAAGTGTCAGATATGCTCAAGATAATAATGTACTCTTTGCTCACGTTAGCGATAAAAATCATACTATTAATTGGTCATGTGCAAAGAAATTGGTTCATTCAAATAACTCTGGAAAAAAAACATCATTGAGTTCAGTTTCATAAAAGAAACATTTGAAAAAAATTTAATAATGGATATGGAATGTATAAATCTACCGCCTTTATATGTAAAGAGATTTAAAAGCTGCATAAAAAAAACTTTAACCACTTAACGTAGAATTGAATGTACTGTGAATAATTAATGTTACTGAGAAATTAACATCTAGACC
>NC_090751.1:50609176-50624176 GCF_036898095.1 Palaemon carinicauda
TATATATATATATATATATATATACATCACATTGTTTCTCAGAATCAAGAAAAGAAAACGAATAACTGCGAATATGGCCGTGAAATAAGAAGAAAGGAGACAAAACCAACCAAAAGAGCTATGAACATGCCAATGGTGGAGAGGAGTGCCGTAGGGTGTCAGTGGATTAGTTGAATTGAGCGGCTGACCCTGCTATACAGTAGGATTGATAGGGTCGAAGAAAAGAGAGTAACTCACACAGGCGCCTTTGCATGAGATTCCGAGTCGGCTAATCAATCTTTGAAAACTGAATAACAGTGCGAAACCACAAGATCGGCGGAGGCTTTTGACCAGCTATGTTAAGTATATTGCATAAAACAACAAGCTATATTCTATTAGTAAGAATAAGAAGATTACCAGAATACTTATGTGGATAAAGTTAAAAATGTTGATAAAAAATATATATACTGTATAGAGCAAAGACATTTATAGACCGAGATCGTACCATTCTATAAATAGTAATTCAACAATATTTGTATTGGGATCATCACAAAAGATATATAAAAAAGAACCTAAACCAGATCAAGGAAAAGTATCAGAAAACAGCAAAAAAAAAAAAAAAAAAAAAAAAAAACAATGGGGGTAAAGATTGGAAATTAAGGTAAAATCCAAGAGAGATGAAAGAGGATTTACAGAACTACTCACAAAAATAGACAAACTAAAACCCCAAGGCATTTTTAAACAAAATTAGACCAAAATTGAGAAAACCACAAAGAACGGGGGAAAAAATTATCAAGTTTATGAAAAGACGACTTGGAAGAGGGTGCCAACAGATATTTGCTTAAAAAGGATAGAAATTTTAAACAGTATCAACAAAAGAGATGCCATAATAAGAATTGTATGAGATACCTTACAATGCTTTTCAACAGTGATATAAATAAATTCCAATAGAATTAATTAAACACATGCCCCGCTACCTAACATAATTGTAGGAGAGATAAAGAAAGTATTAAATGGTCTGAAAAGAGACAAATCAACAGGATAGGATGATTTAACAATTGATTTGATACCAAACGGAGGAGATTTCATAGAAAAACTCTCTGAGATTTACACAAAATATCTGACAGCCAATTATGGGATATCCCTGTAATTAGTAGGAAAATCAACAGAACAAACTACTATTTATGGCATTTATAGACTATGGCCAAGATTTTTATTCTGCCAAAGCTTCAGCAGTAAATGAAGCTTTTCAAAGACAAGGAAAAGAGGAATCTCATGTTAGAACACATGAGGATATCTATACGGGAATCCTAAAGCTACCTAAAGATAGTGAAAAAAATCCGGTTGAGAAAGGAGTTTGAAATGGAAATGCCATCTCTGCTAAATTATTCATAGATTGACTGAAGAACTTTCTAAGAGATGAAAATAGGGAAAATGTAGGAATCAACATTAAAGGGGAATACCTTTAGGGCATAAAATTTGTAGCTGACATAGTGTTATTTACTGAATCATGGGAGGAATTGCAAAAGATGATAAATTTCAATAAAGAAAACATAATTGTTTGACTAAAAAATAGTATGAGTAAAATTAAGATAATATTGAATGAAAATGCTGACAACAAATAAGGGTTATAGACGTTCCTCTAGACTATAGAGATTGTTGATGAATATACGTACTTAGGACAGACAGTAAGTGATTCTCCAGGACAAGAGACCGAAATTAAAAAAAAGAATAAGCATAGGATGAAGAGCTTTTGGTAAGCAAAATAAGATTATAAAAAGCTGAATGCCATTCTCTCTGAAAAGAAAATTAGTTATTCAAATAGTCTTTACAATATTATCTTATCCATCAGAAACCAGGAGTCTCACTAAAGCCTAGAAAAATAATGTAGTTATAACTCAAAGAGCTATGGATAGAATAATAATGGGAATAACACTAAGAGACAGAAAAATAGCAACATGGATGCGAGGTCAAATTAAATTAAAGGATATTCCAACAACATGTAAGAAAAAAGAAATGGACATGGGAAGGACATATACCAAGACAGAGATAATAAATGGACATTAAGATAACAGAAGATTATTAACCAAATATTGGAGTTTGGAAGTCTGTGTCTACCAAGATTGCGATGTTTTACAATCTGAGTATCAAGCTACCAGCGGTGATAAGAAAGCGATAGCTTGCACAAATATACGGAAACTTGCTAATCCATTTAATGTTAATCACTTTTTGGCAGATGTAGCCTATGGCTATACAAAATATTTTGGACAGTTTGGCAGAAAGAAACATTCCTGAGTATAACCCACATGACTACGGACAGGTGACAGCCATCAGATCAACGCATTGACGTAAAAGCTGTGGGTAACCGCTCCCCCCCCCCCCCCCAAACAATCCAGGAAAGAGGGGAATGGAATCAGCAGGTGAGGATGATTCTCCCGGGGTGCTGCAGTGTGGGTCAGAGAGGCACCAAAAGGTAGAGTACCCTACCGAGAAATCTCCCTGCTATTATTCCTGTCAAGATTCTCTTCTACCATTACTAAGTGGAAAGTAGTCAGGTCAAAAATTGCAGTAGTTAACCCCTTGAGTGAGAAACCATTTTTTTTTTTTTTTTGTTATCTTAAGTGTTGTTAGGTGTTTGGGGAAAGAGTAGGATATGTAAAAAAATAGAGCATACTATTCTTTGTATATGTGTGCAGAGGAAAAATAAGCAATAACCATAGACAGATCCATTGTAGTGCTATTTAGGCAGTCCCAGAACCCAGTAACCCTATAGTGGTGATATCCCAACAGGAAGCTGGTACCTTAGCCAACCTACTATCTACTATCCATGACCTTACCCAGTGGGTGGCACTAGAGGAGATGATAGCGTGGTGTGACCCGCTCTCAAGTAAGATTGTGAGCCCTTCACGCAATCTAACATGATAGCTCAGAGTAATGGTGACTCCTATGGATCTGCCAAATAAGTCGATCAGAGCCTTGCTCAATACAGGTGCCAATGTTTTGCTCCTTGAACAAGGAAGTTCCTCGATCCTGTTACACTCAGTGACACTGACCATCTTCAGAACACCAGGAGACATACTACAGGCAAGACATACATTGACAGTCAACGTTCAGGTGAGGTCTGTAATATTTGTATATGATCACCCACCTTTTCAAAATACTGGAGGTTTAAAAAATTATCAATGGCAATAAATTATAATCAAGAGCGAATTCAAATATTTATTTTACATAAACAGAACTATCACTGAAATATGTATTAAGGAAAATGGCTCAGGATCGTAGATGGTCTTATTGCTTCTTTGTATTTAAGCGAGGTATCCGTCCTTATGAAGACCGATGATGCGACCTCACTAACAACCCCAATACCAGAAAAGTCCTCAGGATCTATAAATATGTCAAATACGCTCTATTAATAGAGAGCAAATATACGAAAATATATCAACAAAACTATTTAACTGCCAGTTAATATAATAAATGCATGAAGTAAATATGAACTCGAACGAGCAGAATAAAACAAGACACTTCACAAATATAAGTAGTTAAACTGGCAATAAATTCTAAATTTTAAATGAAAACAACATGGTTGGTCCTTAGGATGATATTTTATGGTTCAGGTTAAGGAGACAATTCATTCAAAGTGAATGAGTAACTCGAGTGAAATTTACAAGGCACAAGCATCAATGTGGTTTACAACTTACCTCCACTCTAAGCAAGCCTCTCTAGGTCAATTGCAGCTCCATGGTATAGTAGCCTCAAGAAGTAATTCAAGTGCTAGCACTTCCAAGCAAGATCATCCTCGACCAACGGTCACACTAGTCACTTAATGCTCCATATTAAAATTTACGCTGGATTGGTGAAAAATATTAGTGAAGAGTTAACACGTCCTCAGCTGCTGAGTGAGAATGCACTGCCGTCTTCAAACGCTGGGACTAGAAGTAAACTTTTGAGGTGAAGTAAAGGTTTTCGTTCAGTCTCAAAACTCTAGTATTAAATTATCATTTTAAAGGAGGAATTTTATAGTTGCAAACTATTGATGCTTTCACAAACTTAAAACATAACATACTGAAACTGAACGAGTCTCCAAAGCAAGAACACGAACTAACCATTATAAACAATTTAAACTTTTCCCAAAACCAAAAAAGAAACTTAGAATTTTGAAACAAGCAAAGTAGAAAATCAAGGACCATAAAGGAAGGACACTACACTCAAAAGTTAAAAGTTAAAAAGAACAAAGTGAAAAAGTTTCACTTTTTTCAACACTCCCAGCAAAGACATTCAATTTCAACTGTTTTAGTGTCAGAAGAAATTGAATTTTTATTTATCAGTAGTAGAAAAAAACTTAATGTCCCATACAATTAAATATGTCCCATACAATTAAATATATACAAGAATTATTTACAAGGTACAAGTAATGAATATTAAGCATCTCCATGAAGATAAAGATTTTTCGTTTTTCGTACGCCTTTCAAAGCAGCCAATCTTTTAGGCCTCTTTAATGCAAGATCCTCATTGGAATGCTCATCCTCTTGCCTATGCACTACTTTAGAATGAGAATATTCATTAATACTCAGTAGAGGAATTAATGATGAATAGTGTCTATTTACTCTTTCTTTGTTTCCCTTCATTACTGTTGCACCAGTGGTTTCACCAATTGAGTTCATCTGAACGCTTTTAACGATTCCCATAGGATAATTTGCAGGTTTCAAATGAACATCTTTTAGTAAAACTATATCACCAACTTGCAAATTCTTGTGCGATACTGGCTTGTATCTAGAACCCACATTAGTGGCTTGATGCACAAGTTTTGCAAGGAATTCAGAGTTATAAAGGTCTTTTAAATATGAACGAGACTTGCGCAATTTACTATAACTGTCCTTAATATGCTCTATTGGATCCTTGGAAGGAGTCCATGAAGGGTCGGAATCTGGAAGAGGTCGCAAATTAGGAATGATGCTCAAAGAGACCAATTCATAGCCCTTTAGCAAAATTTCAGGAGTTATTGCAGCAGGAATGACTTCATTTGGATTATTATCTCTTAAAGACTCATGAAAAGCAATTGGCCTGCGATTAACTAAATGTACAGTCTCTGCTATAAGAAACTCAAAATCAAGAGAATTCAATACAGTATTTCGAACTGAACCATATATAAGTCTTTTAACTAATTTAACACAACTTTCCACAAGTGATCCCAGTTGGTTACAGCCTTTGTAGTATTGCTCAAATTCTACAGCCCTCATTCCATGTTCCTGTAGATATTGCACAGTATCTGGGTCCCTTAAAAAATCAGAAATTAAATTAGTACCTGCAACAATTTGAGATCCCATATCTGAAAAGCAGAATTGTGGAGTACCATACTCCCATATATGTAACTGAAGTGCTCTCAAGAATGTGGGTACAGTCATGTCAAAGCATAATTTTAAATTTATAGCTCGAGACCACAAACACGTTATACAAAGCAACCAAATTTTTGTTTTAACCCCTTGGTACTTAATATAATACGGGCCAAGATAGTCCAGGAAAATAGACCTGAAGGGAATATTGGGAGGTTTCAACCTAAAATCTCTGTATGGACTTTGATTCAATTTGACTGCATGTCTGTGAAATCGTCTGCAGTTTATACATTCTTTCAAAATCTTCTTTACAGTTGAAAAGAAATGTGAAACCCAAAACGTTTTCCGAAATTCGGTCAACAATGAGTAGATGCCAGCATGGTTTGTCATTTTATGCATTTCCAAGATTAATTTCTTGGTCAGGGCGCTATCCTTTGACAAAACGATAGGCGAGAACATAAATTTATCTCTGTCCTTCCAGCGTGCAGTCTTACTTCTAACACGCAATATACCATTGTGATCTGGATAAATATTAAGTTGGCTGATTATATTAGGGATCTCTCTAACTGCATTAGAAGACCGTGCAAAATATTTAAAAACTTCTGGAAAGTGAATCTCCTGATCTCTGTAGATTACAAAGTTATAAGCTTCTGACAAAGTTTCTTCATCAGTAAGACAATTAAAATGTGAATATTTACTTGGGTCCCTCATCTTTACTGCAATTTTCAGGTTATTAATAAACCTTATCACATACCTATGGACTGAAACTATACTCTTGAAGCCAGAAAATGAATCCATAGAAACCAAATGGTTTATATCCTCTCCAACCACAGACTCTGTAGCAACATGAACGTTACTACTTTCAAAAGAAGAGCTTATACCTTCCTCTCCGAGCAATGTATTAGGAATGGTGACTTCCATCATATCACTTGCGAAAACATCAATATCTGCTTCAGCAACAGTACCACTGAAAAAATTAGAATTCATTAATTGCTTATAGGAGAGAGGTCGGGTGATTGCATCAGCTGGGTTTTTAGAGCCTGCACAGAATTTAAACTTAATAGGAAATTCTTCACACCTTCTGCAGATACTATCTAATCTGTTTTTCACAAAGATGCTCAAATTACGCAATTTATCAAACTTTGTAACGTGTGCTGATAACCAATGTAAGCAAACTAGACTATCTGTGTATAGATCCATCCCTACTATGTTAATAGGCTCAACACAATTAGAACCACTTAATTCTCTTCTAATATCATGTAATACTTCAGTCCCTAAAGAAACTGCCTGAAATTCAAGAGAAGGTATGGATTTAGATTCTAATTGTTTGTTAACAAATCTGTTCTTAGCCATGACACAGTTTGTTTTTTTAGTTCTCAAATTATATAAGAACACAACACAGCCGTAAATGCTTCTAGAACTGTCTGTATATGCAATCAAATTATATATATCATCTCTCCTACCAACAAATCTATTAACTGAAATCATTGGAGAAGAATTTAGCTGCTTAGCAATATTATTCCATTCTCTTAACAGATCCTCAGATAGCCTATTGTCCCAACCAATTTCTTTATTGCACTGCAAAGAATGCATGAATATTCTAGCTCTATTTAGTAAAGGTCCACAAAAATTAAAGATATCAAAATTTGATGCAATTGAACTCAAAATCTGCCTTTTAGATGAAGCATTCTTATCCAACACTAATTTTTGGGTGGACAAAGAATCAGTCTCTGTATTCCAAAGCAATCCAAAAAGCTTGGTCACAGGGGGTCGACTTCTCACCAGTTTCTCCATCAATGGAACTCTGCAAAGATTTACAATTTGTCATAAACTGTTGTACTTCAAATCCATAAGGCTCAAAAATCTGCTTCAAATTATCGAAGGCCCATTTCAATTTGACAGGGTCATTGAATGAAATCGCGCAATTATCCATATAACATAAATCATAAATATTTCTCTTCAAATTCCTAATTTGTAGCGAATCATTCTTTATATCAATCATGAGAATATAATATAAAGCTAAAAGCAGTAAAGCAGGACTAGGTCTAAGACCAAAAGGAAGCCGAACATGTTTGTACAATATCAATGAAAAATCATTCTTGACAACATTTCGGTACCAATAAAACAAAAGCTTTTGCTGATCAGATTCAGGCAACACAATTTGCAAAAACGCCTTTTTCAAGTCAAAGCACAGGACATGGCTATCAAATCTCAATTGCAGTATAGAAGTAGATACTTTCTTATTAAGGCAAGGGCCAGCTAACAGTTCCTGATTGTGGCTGACTGTTAAAGGCTTTGAGGGATCATTTTCACAAATATTAGAAAGAAAAACATTTCTACATTTGCTACTCTCCTTTTCGAACCTGAATACGGGCATGTGTGGCAAAAAGGAAAAACTAGGGTGCTCCTCCAGGAATTGAGATAAATTATCTACCCTTTCTATTATACCTAGACTCTCTTGTTCTCTGAAAACCTCGTCTATCATTCCAAGAGACTTACCATCTTTGTGATATATCTTAAAATTAGACTTTAGAACCAACTTTGAAAGAGTTTGATTTTTACCGAGAAGATGAGACACTTTCTTATTCCACAAGATAGGAAGCACTAGTCTCCCATCATCACTGCGTGTAACAGAATTCAAAACATAATTTATCAAATGCACATCATTTTCGACACAAGATTCATTATACAAAGTTTTATCATAATTCAATATCTGAGAACACTGTTCAGAGAGAATAGCATCGGTAGCCTTTTTTAGTTCTGATTGAACAAGATCACCTTTATCATCAAGTACAGCATAATTTACTTCAGCAGAAATACATTCAGTATTAGGGGAATGATCTTTCTCCGGCTCAATAATAGTCACTGAATCAGCCTCAGAATGACTAGGTAATGCGCTTGGGTTCCTTGTAGAATTACTGCTGTGAGGAATACTTTGCAAATTTCTCAGGTATTCATTAACATTTCCAGAAAGCATAATACCAAGGGAAGTTTCCAAATATGCAGAGGGAACACCAGAGCCAAATAATTTCGTTATTTCTGGTAAACAATGAATAGACTGAGTCCCAAGTATGAACTTAACATCAGAGATCACATCCTCCCCTTCTGCCAAAAATTTATCTGCAAATTTATATCCCTTTTCCATAAATCTTTCAACAATTCGACTCAAACCTGGAAGAATTAGCTTTGTATTGATTTCTGGAAGGCAGATTGCTTCCACACAAAAACTGTTCACATTATTATTTAAATTAACACGAACAACATTAGTCAACAATTTTCTTTGAGAATTAATACCTCTTACAGTGACATTGAAATTTGACTCCAATACTTCCAAATTATTTCGCTTTGCAAATTCAGCATCAATAAAATTAAGCTGAGAACCACTGTCTTTAAGACAACGCATTTGCTCATTATTAGACAAAACAACCGAGAAAGTAGGTAAAATGGAAGCCCCAGTATGTGAAAGGACCTTATTGCAATCTATGCTTATCATACCATTTGCTGCTCCAAGGGAAGAGCCCTTTTCTTTATTACCGTTATCAGTAGCAACTTTACCATTATTATCACACAAAAAACTGAAATGCCAATCGTTACATTTGTTACATTTTCTCAAGAACCTGAATCTACATGCACTTGTTTTATGAGGATTAGCACATTTAGTGCAAGCATTCAACTTAAGCAGCCTTTCGACCTTTGCCTTTGGAGAGGCATAAACCTTACACTTGTTAACTGGATGATCAGCATTTTCGGAACCATTTTCGTCCCTACACAAAATACAACCCTTTAATTTCACTGCACTGGAAGAGTCAACCTGTACGTTACTAGCAAAACTTAATGTTGATCTAGCATCTGACTGAACTTTGCGATTAACTTTCTTCTCCTGATATCTTTTCTGAACCCCAAGGTAACGCTCTGTGGCCTCAAAAATATTATCCTCAATATCCTTAAGCAAAGGTTTGTTTTTATTTGTAATCTGAGTTAATTGTAATTTAAGACCATCATTCATAGCATCCCAAAAGAAATATTGCAAGACATCATCAATGGTTATGGAAAGTGCAGCAAACGAGTTTTTAATGCTTCTCATCTTACCAATAAAGGCATATGGGTCAGAGTCATACGTTAATTTTAATCCTGAAAGGGCAAGCATAGTTTCAAATTTCTGACCTAATTCAGAACCAAAAGCTTTTTGTAACAAGGCTTTGGCTTCCTCATAATTCTGTTCAGTAGAAGATAAAGATTTCACAAGAGCTAATGGCTGTTTACCTAGTTGATTTTGGAGATAAATAAATTTAAGATAAGAGTCTACTTTCATTGTCTCCATAGCCTTCTCAAAATCCTTAAAAAATTTCTCTATGCTTTCCCCCTCAGAATGATTATATACAGGAAGAGGCAAACATGGGTATTTAATATTAGGAGAAGGGTTACTAGGCAAGGGAATTTCTGCTGTGACTTTCTCGAGCATAGCTAATGAGGATAAAATATTATCCGTATAAATAGCACAACAGTCTAGTTCATCTTTGATATCAGATTCATCCTTTTTTTTCACTGAAAAGCATATCCACTATCTGAGAGTCCAAACTATCTAACTTTGTTTTTAAATTTTGAAGGGATAATACAAAACTAATCCTTTCTTGCTCAGTGAGAGTACCATATTTAAGCCTTACATTGTCCCACTTTTTGGTCACCTGTGTTCGACAATGACCACGTGAAATCTTAAGAGCCTTCAACTTCTCCATATTGCATGTAAATTCAGCTAAAACTTAAAAAGTAGAAATGTGCAATATATAATGGAATAAACCCATTAGCAGATTCAGAAATTAAGCAAAGCGTTATCGAAGGAAATATAACCTATGCAAATTCGCAAATATTCACAAAAAATATGACCAACACAGCAAAATAATAGACAAGTAAAATATTCACGAAGCAAAAAAATGTGTGACCGCGATCGAAAGATTGAACCCGACGAGGAAGAACACCATGAAGCAAAAGACCTTTAACCTGCCCCACGTTGGGCGCCATTTTCAAAATACTGGAGGTTTAAAAAATTATCAATGGCAATAAATTATAATCAAGAGCGAATTCAAATATTTATTTTACATAAACAGAACTATCACTGAAATATGTATTAAGGAAAATGGCTCAGGATCGTAGATGGTCTTATTGCTTCTTTGTATTTAAGCGAGGTATCCGTCCTTATGAAGACCGATGATGCGACCTCACTAACAACCCTCAATACCAGAAAAGTCCTCAGGATCTATAAATATGTCAAATACGCTCTATTAATAGAGAGCAAATATACGAAAATATATCAACAAAACTATTTAACTGCCAGTTAATATAATAAATGCATGAAGTAAATATGAACTCGAACGAGCAGAATAAAACAAGACACCTGGTATCAAATGTATTCTTAGACTAGTCTTCATTATATATAACTGAATATTTATCTGTGGAGAAACAGGTAACATATAAATGATGTTAGGAAAGCGCATTTTGCAAATAGAAAGTCATGAAAAGGCGAGTGCTTACACGAGAGGGGAGAGACAAATGAGGGGGTAACCTCTGTACCAGAAAATGGGGAAATTATGGCTCGTCAGGTGTTAAAAAAGGTCGTTGTTAGGCAACATAAGCATGCCCAATGTAGTGTTAGAACGCTTGTCAGAATTAAAATGGAACCGAGCACACATAACAATAATCAATATACCAATGAAAAGGATAGTCTTAGGTAGCGATTAAGTGTGCAAATTAGAGGTGTCCTACCAATAAGGGAATCTTAGGCGTCTCAACTCAAGCTTTCATTAACGAACACACGCAGAACTTAATTATGCAAAGTCAGACACAATGTTCGCCAGAATATCAACATGTAGTTAGTAATGGTTAATGATTATTCCTATGTAATTGCAATTGGGGACAAATTGCCGGCAGGATTGATCAATTTAGTTTTAGCATTGAAACTGTGCAGACAAGCCTACTATGTCAAGGCCTTATTGAGTACCCATTCATTTCCAAGGTGAAGTAGAAAAGGAAACTAGTAAATTAAAGGAACAAATGATTATCGAGGAGAGTGCATTCTCAATTGTAGTAGTACGGAAAAAGGATAGCTTGGTAAGATTGTGTGTTGATCATACGAAATTGAATGCAGTCACAAAAGACAATGTGGATCCACTGCCCTCAATTGAAGAATTGCTCGTAAAGGTATAGCATAGTAGATATTTTAGAACTATCAGTTCAAACTACCCCTGTAAATTAGGAGCTATTCAATAGTTCTCTAGGCCATGTAGCTTGCTTTCTTTAGCTTACACGATATTACTGTAAATTCCATAAGAAGATAGGAAAATTAATGAGACTCTTAGATTCTTTAAAGAAACAATTAGTAATATGTTTGGGATTGGAAGAAGAAAGGGGCTTATATCTATTTAAAAATACCTTATCTTGCGGTAGGTTACTTGCATATCTTAGATTTGGTCGTCAATATTGGTGGCAACAAATACGAATAACGTAGCTATACGTGGCATGATTTCTCAATGAGACGATGAGAGTTGAGGGAGACATATTTGATTTACTTCTAGAAGATTGAAAATTGCAGACAAGAATTAGAGTATCTTCGATCAAGAGGCATTAGGTATTCTTTGGGTTCTAGAGAGACAACAGCTTTTTTTATCAGGTCAACCAATTCAGTGGCAAACTGACCATCGCAAAATAATATTGTCAAATGTCGAGGGAGGATGAGGTGTGTCCCTCCACTAGGTTATAACGCGAGGATCTATCCTTTGTTAAATAAAAAAGCTGACACCACGCCATGTGGTGGTCAAGTGCCCCCCCCCTCCCCCCCCCCCCCCCCCTTCCCCAGCATTCAACTTCTCTTCCTCTCTCGAGATGCCAATAACACTAAAAAGAAAAATTGAAAAAAACAAATAAATAAATAAAAAAAGAAGCTGCTAAGTACGAAGTTTACACCTTTCTGGATGATTAGGCCTGGTAACTCAGCACAAAGGGAAATATCTACGTGACCTTATCGTGTTATTAGTTACTTATGAAAGCTTTATTTGACTCCGTCTAGAACAAGGATGCAATTTCAAAACCAAAATTTTAATCATGTAATTTTTATGGCATATATAACGGTTGGTTTTCACACTACCTGAATGTGCTATTTAGATTCAAAACTATAAAAACGCATCGTCCAAGCTCAATAAAACAGAAAAGATATGTGTTTTCTATCCTTAAACCATTGCACACCATTTGCCTACTAAAAATGAAATGAATATTGATTAAGGCTTTGAATTGTCTGGTTGAAATAATTTGAAACCCAACATCACGGTACGGAGAATTCAGAGACCCAGAAAAAAGAAAAAAATATTTTATATTTTTTGCAGCACATATAAGAGCATAAGTATATTCATTAAAAAAAATGAGGGAAAAATCAATATTTGACAAATACTTTGAATTATATTTCAAAAGGCAATCGCTACTTCATTTATGCATTTTGTTTTTTCGTGTAAAAAAGGGAAGTATTCTGAAGTATATTTTCCACTGGTTTCCCTTAAAAAAGGAGAAATATGGCTTGCACCAGTAAATTTAATATACATTAATTTTATATTCTAGTTTCTTCGCATCTTAAGATTTATTTGCGAATATGAAAAATTTTCTAGTATGGGAGTTTTCGTGTTGTTTACGGAGGGAAGAAAAAGGGTTGAACTCGAGAGTTGTGCTGAGAAAATGCCTTGTGTCAGAAATTGAGCGTCCGGTAGCCAGCTGTCGTGAATATAGATAGACGATGATAGTCAAGTATCTTGTCCCGTTTTGCTGTGAAATTATGAAATATTGATTTGGGGTTTTCAGGAATTAGACGAAATGAAGGACTTACACGGTTTTTTTCTTAATGAAAGAGTATATATTTTTTTTTTTTTTTTTTTTTTTTTTTTTAAGGCAACATGTTCTTTTCCTGCAATATACGGTTTTCCCGCCTCGTTCATCCTTCCATACTGGATTTCCCTTCTCTATATACATAGCCACTTTTATTTTCTCTAACGTTATCTTGTTTCACAAATTGAGTAGCGATATAGATGGTGGACGTTTTGTTTTGGGACCAGAAATTAATGAAAAACCTTTAATGTCAATATTTTCTTTGAGTTTAAAAGATAATGGTAGAAACAGTGCAAAATTTCTATGAAGAAAACATTGAAATTTTGTCTACAATAAAGACATGCTTTTCAGATATCTCCATTCAACTACTGTATAGATGAAAATATTTTCTAATTCCTCATCTTATGTTAGCTGTTACTTTTTATTCGGATAGCAAAAATCGAAAAAAAAAAAATGCAAAATTTTCTTCATGTAAAGTCAATATATGAATGCATTATGCGTATCTAAAAATTCTATGTACATATTTTTAGCAAATCAAATGCTATTCCCATTCCAGTGCATGATTTCTGAAGTTCATATAACTCAATCTAAGCGAACGAAAAGTATATTGATAAACCTCTGAAGAAAGAATATAGAGAAACAAATAACCTCGCACACAAAATCTAGAGAAGTCACATTGGCCGTTTCCCTCGACTTATTGAAAGCAGTGTAACTTTTATTCAGGTGACTTCAGGATTCATCGGGATTTGGGGCAGAAAAGTAATCGGATGATACTCGCTTCTCTTCCAGTCACCTTTAGTTTCTTTCCGGTATTCTTTTTTTTATTTTTTTTTTATGTTATTATTGTTAGTGTTATCATAATTACCATTGTAATTTTTATCACTATCATGAATGTACCTGCAATGTCCAATAAGGGTAATAATTAAACAATACTTCATGGCCTGTTATTTCAACGTGTGAAGTAATCTTTGCATGCTTAATTATTATTATTATCATTATTATTATTATTATTATTATTATTATCATTATTATTATTATTATTATTATTAGTAGTAGTAGTAGTAGTAGTAGTAGTAGTAGTAGTGAACTAAGTCATTCAATACTCATGAAGCGTAAGTATAGTAAAATATCAACATTTTTAGAAAAAAAAAAAAATCGTTTAATGTGAGGTATCCTTAATCAGTATTTTTTTTTCCGTTTTCAGAGAACATAAGCCTTAGTTAGCAAATTCTATACAGAAAGTACTGTATGTGGAGAAGAAAAAGCCAGAGATAAGTTATAACGATTTTTTTCCTAAGAATTTAAAGGTCATTCGTTTTTTCGTAGGAAGGATTGAAAGTGTATATATCAAACATCTAAAGGGAGTGACAGGTATGGAGAAGATGGAGACAAAAAGGAGAAATTTTCTTCTTAGATAACTGTATTTTAGAGATCGATATAAAAAAAACTGGCGGTAAAATATGAAATGTTTTTTTCTTTTATATGAAACTGCCTGCGCACGTTGAAAGTCAAATTTATTACTACTATTCGAGACATAGACTCCTCCAAACTTCATCATGTTATTCATGGATTACATTCTGAATTAGGTACAACCCAAATGCATCCATTTCCGGATCATCATGTAGCAGGCAACACTCAAGTGAATCCTAATTTTATGCCTTTCTTCACCTTGAATGGCATAAGAGATGATTTTTCTTTTACAAACATGGATAATGTAAAACAGAATTATGAGAGTTTTCATAGTCCAAAATATTATACAGGTAGGAAATTTTTTGTTTAATATGCTTGGTTTAGAGGAAGTTCTCAAACAAACCACGTTCGAGTCTAA
>NC_090751.1:50629176-50636676 GCF_036898095.1 Palaemon carinicauda
AAGATGGGACTGCTGGATTGTTGAGTTCATCGTACAGCATTGTCTATGCAAATTACATAAGAACCTATGATATAATGGTAAGGGAAATAAAATTAGCGCTATAAATTTGTTGATGAAGGCGGAATTGTTTATATCATATGTACCAACTCACAAACCGAAAAAAAATGAAAAGACCTAAAGGAAACAGTCCAATAGGTAAAAAAGCTATCATTCAGAAACAAAAATATTTCCTGATATACATATTTGGAAAATATCAAACGAACAAACCATGAACAAAGTTATTTCCTTGTCTGAAATTAATGTTAATATATATATATATATATATATATATATATATATATATATATATATATATACATATACATATATATATATATATATATATATATATATATATACATATATATATATATATATATATATATATATATATATGTATATATATATATATATATGTGTGTGTGTGTGTGTATGTATATATATATATATACACACACACACACACACATATATATATATATATATATATATATATATATATATATATATATATATATATATACATATATATCCGAGCTCCAACCTCACCTATTTATTTTAACACGAATCTGTTACACTTGAAATAGTTAAAACCCGAGCTCTGAAAAAAATTATACAATTCAAAGATGTCAATACATAAAAACACTAAATATCCAAAGGTCTCTTAATTACACTTAAAACAAAATTCAGTTATTAATTACATGAACTATTCAAAACAACCTCTTACTTTGATTCTTAGTTAGGGATTACGAGAGAGCTCTGTACGAAATATTAGTAATCGAAATAATACACCCTTTACAAAATAAATATATTATATAAGAAATTTATTACATTAATACCCTAAAATTATTACCAAAATGAATCACTCGAAATATTAAGTTTAAATAAAACCTTAGACTAATACAGGAAAATATTACACTCAAAATTATATAGTCACTCGTTTCACTAGAAATTATATTTTACACAAATTTAGAATTTCAATGATTATTGAATATAGTTAACACTTTAACACTTTAATTATTAAATACTAAACGAAATTTACATAAAAGTAACTGATACACTTAACTTTTTTTTGGATCACATGAGATGATTGAACATTTAAACCAAAACTTTACTCTTTTTCCCGAAATCTCACGCGGCTAGTTACAAGAGTTTATATCAAACACATATTTATGTTAATGCATTATACTTGAAATATTATTCAATTGCTTTATCAACGTTAGAACACACTATATACGATATATGTTGGGTAAAAAAACTATTCACTTTTGAGAGGGCTCACACTCGAGGCACTTGAAGAGAGATGCCGTTGTCTCATTCACAGGGATGGGCAGGATCTCTTCTGCTGCTTACAATTTTCTAGGGTCACATATATATTGATGCAAAACTTCTAGAGAATTCTAAAAAATATTATTCTAGTGGAGAAGTGGGGCAAGGCCTAGTAGCGTAAGGTTTTCAACAAGACAAATAGAACAGGGGATCAAACCTTGTTTGCAAGGTAACCCTCTCTCAACTAACTCCACCCACCTCCCTCCTTGAAACAATAAAAAAAGATAAAACTAACTCTGGGATTTTTCAAGAACTTTAAACCATGTGGAAAATATAAGAATTGCGTAATCTCTCGCAAACATGACGGAAGCCGACGTTTTCAAAATCCTATGGTACACACAGCATACTTAGGCATATTATAAAAGACTTTGTGACAAGATACGTAAAAAAAAAAGTTAATTAGTAAAAATAACGTAAATTTACATAGACTGACTTGAAAGAATATACGCTGAAATGAATGACTGTAGTCTTATGCAATTTACATACAATTGCTTAAACCTACAAGAGAAGACCTCTCCTCACGAGCTGGCTGTACACATCTTAAATACACAAATGAAATACATGAATAAAGATGATTTTTTTCCGGGCCTAAATTTACCTATTCAGCTCAAGATAAAAAATCTGCAACCCAGTTATCTTTACCTGATATATGCTTTACATTAATACAATATGGTTGCAAACATAATGACCACCGAGCTAACCTTTCATTATTATTCTTCATCTTATTGAAAAAAAGTTAAAGGATTGTATTTCAAGTACACTGTAATCTCTTGATTCTGTGGTCTATTCACATAAAATTTGAATTTTCGTAATGCTGTAATTAGTGCTAGTAGTTCTTTTTTAACTATCGAGTAAACTCGCTGATGCTTCTTCAGCTTCGACGATATAAATCAAACAGGGTGAAGAATTCCTTCCCCATCTTTTTGTAATAAGAAAGCTCCAATCCCACTATCCAATGCATCCACTTGGATGAATAAATTTGCATTGAAATCCGATGCTTGAAGTATTGGTTTCTAAGTTAGTATGGCCCTCCTTTGACTTCTTGTTTTTCCAGGTATTTCGATAACGTAGGTACGGTTATTGCTCTTCTCTAGAATCTTCATTGGTTCTTGGGACTTGTTGGTGATAGGGAATTTCCTTATTGGGGAGTGAACCAACATCTGCTGTCCTACCACAAGCTGTCTGTTCGTACTTTTCATACCAAACCCTTTCTTTGTTTTTTCTTGACTCATCGTTTTCATGCTTTCTATGGAATATTTCCTTAACTCTCCGATCCTTTCCCCTCAAATACTTTAAATATTTTCCATCTGTTTCCTCTCGATTCTTCCCTTTTTCGGCCAACATTTTATTCAGTCCTTTGCTGAAGGGTTCTCCTCGTACTTCAATCGGGAGTAAAGGAGCTTTCTAAATCTACTCATTAGGATTTCCAGCCATCTGACAAACGTGACATGCACGGTAAAACTGGCTCACGTCCTTCTGCATGCCAGGCCAGAGGAAGTATTTCATAATCTTCTCTGTTGTCTCCCTTATCCATTTGTGTCCAGTCTCGTGCGCTTTGGCGATCACCTGTTTTCTCAATGGTGCGTTAATCAATATCTGACAGTATATCCCCCATTCGGCATTCCCATGGATATCAGTAGGTCTATGCATCCTCATAAGTAACACATCTTGAAGATAATAACAGGTGTGAGATTTTTGCACCTCAGTCTCATCCACCACATGGTACAATAACTCTGTTAATGTTGCATCCTTCCATTAAAATCCTATCTGCGTTTTCCTACTCACTTGTCCTACTTCTAACGCTGAGTTTTCTATTTCTTCCAGGTCAGTTGCTCCACTGCCTTCTTCTCCACTCATCTGTTGTTCCTCTTCTCTCGGCTCTCTCGGGACTTCTCCTCTTGCATACCATCAAGGGAATCCTCTTCTGGAAAAAAATCCTACAAGTTCATCGCTTCTTCAGTTTCTCTTTCTTCTTTTTCAGCATCTTTCTTCGTCATACTCCTATTTGTCACACAACAAGGAAACAGATACAGATAGATCTTTTCGAGCTCAGTCATACGAATATACTTCAATGGTTTATCCGCTAAAATAGGACAAGGCACAAACGGCGCTCAACCAACATTATTACCCAGAAGGGCGTTTACTCCTTCAACAGTCAATGGATCCTTTACTGCAAAATCAAAATGAATTGCCTCCAACTGGCATGACAATTTCAAACGGCAAATGTGTAACAACACTATAGTTAAAACCAGTGTCGTGTAATATCTTTATCAGGGTTTCCTCACTCCCATCTATTGCTGCTAACATACCTTCATAAATATACGGTTTAAAGGCATGAATGCTGTTTGGGTTTGTCCTCTTTGTCGTGTGAAAGTTAGCTGGTTTAGTTTCCTATTTGTCCTTTCCTATTTGTCTTCGCATTCTGTGAAGTCGAATTATCCTTAACCGCTTTGACGACTGCTTTCAGTTGGTTCGACCAACATTCATTACTGATATGGCCTCTTTTGCCACACTTATAACAGGCAATTTTAACCTTCTGCACGTCTTTCACGATACTCGAAGGATGATAATTCAACGATTGTTTCTGTGGTACTATCACATTCTGCTTTGAAACTGTACCAGTCCTACTTCTGCTGTAACTAGTGAACTTGTTCACGTAGTTATTACTGAACTGGCTTCCATGTTTTGACGAATACTTGACACTTGGTCAGAACGACAGTTGAAACTTTATACCCAAGTAGGGTTTATGACTGATAATATTACAATTTTCACTTAGCGAAGCAACTTTATCAAGTTTCCTTACCTCTCTCTCTCTCTTTAAAGTACGTTCGAATATGTTCAGGAATTCCTCGTAGATATTGTTCTAGTACTATATATTCTTCTAAATCAGTCATCTCCCTCATATCAGCAGCCTCTATCCATCTCCTAAAACATTGCCGTACTTGCTAAGCATGATCAGGGAAAGTCATTTTCTCGTCCTTCCACCAACTTCGGAAATTTGTCTTATAATATTCAGGGGTCATTTGATACACTTGCAGCATGCTCCTCTTTACTTATTGATACTCCATTCTTTGGTCCTGAGATAAGGAGAGATATGCACTGCGTCCTTTCCCAATAAGTGCACTATTCACTAATACTAGCCATTTGCCTTCTGGCCATTTCATCATCAACGAGACTGTTTCAAAATGATTGAAGAACTCTTCCTGAGCTTCTGAGAATTTCAGGATTAAATTCTGTGCATTTTCCACATCAAATATACGAGTTGCCGACCTTGCACAAGCATTCAACAGTTCCATTTCCCTCCCATGTCTTACAATCTCTCTGACTTCTACCTCTCTTCTCGTTCTGCCTGTCTTTCTTCCACTCTTCTCTCTCTTTCTTCTCGCTATGCCATCATCTTAAAATTAATAAAATTCTCTACTGCTGCAATTCGTCGAATCTCAGCCTCTACATCCGTTTCTGCTTTCATGCCCTCAGTTTAATGGTCACTTGGTCCTTGCTTAGGTACAAATTCTGCTTTAGTGTCCTTCAACAGTTCACGAACTGCTACAATATCTTCTTTCGATAATTTTCCAGAGTTTATAAACGCTTCTAAGGCTAGATACTTGATTTGGTTTTTAATCATTCCACTCGTTGCATGGCCACCACATGCTATTAAAATAGAGACACACTGTGCTTTAATTACATTAGCTTCTGACAATTCCTGAACAATTGGGGTTTTCTAAAACCCTTGGATACTAAACTGTGCCATCTTTTACTTTACAATACTTACTACCTCTCTGAAATATATATCCTAATAATAAAAACAATCGTATAAAACATATACTGTTCAACCTTTAATCAAAACATAGCCCTGTTATCACCAATATTTAAAACAGACTCGCTCAATCCCAAGGTTCTGGTCACCAAAAGTATATATTATGGTCCAGGGGCTGGACACCGCAAATATATCATACATTAAGGCTGGCAAATTACATAACGTACTAAGCTTCATACTCACCTATTTATCTTAACATACATCATTTACACTTGAAATAATTAATACAAGAACTCTGCAAAACATATGCAATTCCCAGACGGAAATAGATGAAATCACTACATATTCAAAGGTCTCTTATGTACACTCAAAACAAAACTGAGTTATTAATAACTTGAAGTATCCAAAACAATCTCTTATTCTAATTCTTAGTCAGTGGTTAGGAGAGAGCACTGTAAGAAATACTGGTGATCGAGATAGTACACACTCTACAAAAATAAATATATTCGCTAAAAAATTTACAACATTGATACCCAAAAATTATTACTAAAACGAATCACTCGAAATATTAAATCTGAACAAAACCGGGGACTAAGGCAAGGAAATATTATACTCTGAAAATTATATAATTCCTTGTTTCACTGGAAAATAAATTTTACAAAAATATTTCATCTTCTAAATTAATGAAAAAGTTAACACTAACACTTTAATGATTAAATACTAAACGAAATATACATAAAAGTAACTGACACCCTTATGTTTTTTTTGGATCACATGAGGTAATCGAACAGTTACACTAAAATGAATATACTTCATTATTTTCACCTAAATCTTACAGGGTCAGTTACAAAGATTTACATTCTTACATTACACTTGAAATATTATTCTATTGCTTTATCAATGTATGAACACGCTACTCACGATATATGTTGGGTAAAAATCATACAGTCTTTGGAGAAGGCACACACTCGAGATACTTGAGGAGAGAAGATGTTGGCTTCCTCAAAGGGACGGGCTGGATCTCTTCTACTGCTTACAATTTCCTAGAGGCACGTATATATTGACACAAAACTTCTAGAGAATTCTAAATAGATTCTTCTAGTGGAGTGGTGGGCAAGGCCTAGCGGCTTAAGGTTGCCAACGAGACAGATAAAACAGGGGATCAAACCTTGCTTGCAAGGTAACCATCTCTCAGCTAACTCTGCCCACTTCTGTCCTCGACACAATAAAAAATAAAGATAAAATTAACTCTGCATTTTTCAAAAACATTCCAACCACGTGGAAAATATAACAATTACATGAATAGGTTTTATTGAAAGTGATTGCTGTCTCAGTGGCTTTATTTTGTAACTAACATTTTATATTGATGTTATCTTTTTCTCTTCATTGCTAAAATCTGACTGTAACTAGGAAAGGGACATATTTTCATTAGGAAGGTGAAAGAGACCATATCATTCACAATTCATCTTTATTATATCAATACATACTACGAAAGTACAGATGATAAGTATGAAGTATGAAACACTATCACATTGTCAGTGTGCACAAAGTAATGGTCATTTATGTACAAAACTAAATTTAAATTACGTGGAATTAAGTATAACACATCCTTCAACTCAACTGGTTTCGAGCAGCGAGAAGGTTTTCTGCTTATTATCAAGAGTGAACTATAACACAGGTGTGGTTGCAAGGGCTTGGTTATGGAGTCCTGCTTTGATATTCCATCCTTATTAGTCAAGGACCACCTGAAGGTGGAGACGATTATTCCTGGGAAGTAGTGGCCTCTGGCTAGCCAGCATGCATGGTGGGATTAAGGGCTATGTATATATATATATATATATATATATATATATATATATATATATATATATATATATATATATATATATATATATATATATAGATCTATCTATCTATCTATATATATATATATATATATATATATATATATATATATACATATATATATATATATAAATATATATATATATATATATATATACATATATATATGTATAAATATATATATATATATATATATATATATATAAATATATATATATATTTATATACATATATATATATATATATATATACATATATATATATATATATATATATATATATATATTTATATATATACAAATATATATATATATATATATATATATATATATATATATATATATATATATATATATATATATATATATATATATATATATATATATATATATGTATATATATATATATATATATATATATATATATATATATGTGTGTGTGTGTGTGTGTGTGTGTGTGTGCGCGCGTGTGTATCTATGTCCAGGTTTCTCAACCCTGGGGTTGCCAAGTGCTTTTCCTTGGGTCGCCAA